>NW_027249415.1:182500-197441 GCF_030848795.1 Temnothorax nylanderi
TAAATTTAAGTTAATGACCTTTTTATAACTCGAAAATCAGCCAGCCTTCCTTCCTATAGTTTATTTTGTGCTGTTAGTTTTTTTAATTTAGTTATATTTTTTTCCATTAACACATTTGTTATAGTAATTGTGCAGTAGAAAATCTGAAAAAATATATGTTTTTAAAGAGTAAAGATAGTATATATTTTGAAATCTATGTATTTTATGTAAACATAACATTTAAATTTATTTGCAGTTTATTTTAGAACATGCCAAAAAACACCGTTTCATAAGCTTTCCAAGAAAGTTAAAAGGCAGAAAGTGAATGTTGAAGTTGTAGAAGAACTCAATTCAACAGATTCTTTAATTGAATTCGATCAATCGCATATTCAGCAAGCACATGCTTCCGTTAAAAGCCAAAGTTCCGTAATACCAGATTTTCTTCATAATCAAAAAGAATCTGAACTTTATCATTATTCTTAACTTTTTCATCATTCTGAACTTCCTCACCATT
Organism: Temnothorax nylanderi; assembly: GCF_030848795.1. Lineage (NCBI taxonomy): Eukaryota > Metazoa > Arthropoda > Insecta > Hymenoptera > Formicidae > Temnothorax > Temnothorax nylanderi. The sequence goes on from NW_027249415.1 coordinate 182,994, forward strand.
CTGAATTTTCTAATAATTCTGATCATTTTGAGTACTCTGAACACTTTGATTTCGAGAATAACGATAAGAGATATATTTAACATTAACAGACACACCGGCAACAATAACGAGGCTCATTCAGATGACAACGATGATAACTCTGAAAACTGTGAGAATAGTGATGAGAACAATGAGAACCAAAAGAACGATGAGGAAAAAAATCTCCCATAAAGATATTTTACATGGGATATACTGTCCAGCTCTTGTTCATTTACGTAAGGTTAACATTTTCGGGTTTATCTACATGGGATTTCGGAGAGTAAAAGGTGACGCGTGACAAATATATAAAGATAAATATATTACATATAAAAGAAAACAAAATATATATATAAATATCTATATATAAATAATATATAGATATTTGTATAGAAATATATTCAAATGAAATAATGAGAAAAATAAAATTTTAACATTTATTTTTTCAATTTTAATAAAATACTTTGTTGTTTTAAAGCCTATCAATGAGCACACAATTAAGTTTATAAATAAAAAATGTTTCTTAACGTTTATAAAACGTTTATTTTAGATTTAAAAAATAGTTGTTTCACATTTGAAAGGTTGTTTAAATGTTTGAAAAACATCTTACGTTTGAAAAATGTTCTTTTAATACGAATACTAAGATTTTTATACAACTAATAATATAAATATATAAAAAAACAATTTTTAAGATGTTTTTCAAATATTAAAAAAAAACTTTTTAAATGTGAAAGAAATATTTATTCAAATCTTTAAATTAACGTTTTTCAAACGTTAAAAAAACATTTTAGAGCACGTTAAAATAGATGTTTTTGTAACATAAAAAGACATTTTCTCAAACGTTTAAATAAACATTTTCAAACATTAAAAAAATGTCTTTTTAAACGTTAAAATAAACGTTTTTTTAACATTAAAAAAACATTTTCTTAAACGTTAAAATAAACGTTTTTAAACACTACAAAATGTCTTTTTAAACGTTAAAATAAACATTTTTTAAACATTAAAAAAACATTTTTCTTAAACGTTAAAATAAACGTTTTCAAACATTAAAAAAATATTTTTTTAAATGTTAAAATAAATGTTTTTTCAATAAAAAAAAGGTCTGTTAACCCATTATTTTTAACATTTTTAAAAATGTTTTCAAAAATGTTTTCCAAATGTTTTTAAAAATATTTTTAAAAACATTTCTTTGCTGATTGGGTACTGTCAATACTACGAGTACTGATCACTCAGTACTGAGTACTGATTGCTAGTACTACTTTTTCGTAACGTATCTTGGAAATACTAAATTAATAAAATACTAAATTAACACACTAAACTATCAATATGACGTTATTTTGATATCATCTTGACTTTTTGTTCTACTTGGATAGTACTGCGCAAGTACTGCGCCTGTACCACACGTTAGTATCCCACGTATTCGATAAGTACTAAAAGAGTACTGGAGGGAGTACTGGAGGGAGTACTGGTGGGAGTACTGGAGAGAGTACTGGTGGGAGTACTGGTGGGAGTACTGGAGGGAGTACTGGGGGGAGTACTGGAGGGAGTACTGGGGGGGAGTACTGGGGGAATACTGGAGAAAGTACTGAAGAGAGTACCGGAGAAAGTACTGGAGGGAGTACTGGAGGGAGTACTAGAGGAAGTTCTGAAGGGAGTACTGAATGAGTATTGGATGAGTACTGGGAAGGAGTACTGACGAAGTCAGTATGGTCGAATTTAGTAGTACTTTGAGTACTTATGTCTCCAGTACTTTCACCAATACTTTTTCCAGTATTAAAACCAGTACTACTTTTTCATAAGGGATATAATAAACTTTGTTTGTAAATGATTTAAGAAATAAATTTTTAGAAATATTTTGCAAAAATAATGATATTTCGAAATGCTGCGTTTGTCACAGTGGGCCCCACGCGTGGGGTCGATTGAGCCATAGCGTAGGGTACACTGTGACATGTAATGTGAAAGGTAGGGTACCCTGTGGTACGTAGTCTATTAACTCTTCTCTCTACAAAAAAGAAAAACCAAGACTGTGCTAGAGAACCAATTTATCAATAATCGTGTCATATTTGTTTCATCAGATGACCTAAGAAATTGAAAACTGAAAACAAAGTCCTATAACCGCACTTTTTGTCGTAACCTAGCAGAGATCAACGAATATTGCCTAACAGCGACTCGATTACATGTGATCTGTAACTAAAGGGTGAAAAAAAGAGAAAATAAAAGTGTGGATATGATTATCGATGGAAATTATTTCATTTTATAGTAAATTTTAGGCACTAACATTTACTATTCCGCGATCGAAACACACTACGGAAACTCGCGCTGTCACGTAGATAGGTTAGGTAGTTCTGTAAGCGTGGCACAGAGGTCACATTGGACCCCACTGAACATCGATATTATTTATCGTAAATATTTCATATACAGAACAATTAAACGTTTTTGTGCGCACGTTGGTATTGAACCTAGATCCCGACGAACGTCTTATGAATTTCTTTTTAACTGTAGAATCCCTAGAAATCCATACATATTAAAAAGTTATGACAAGTAAAAATTTACTTTGCAAGGCTCCAATTACATATCTGCCTTTAACTAAAGTATATATGCTTATTTTGGCATAATTTTTTGATGGAAGTTATATGTTTTGAAAACGAAAGTTTTCATACCCACCGTCACTATTTTGCAGAACGTTAATACAGAAAACTCGCACTGTCACATTGGACCCCGTGGCTCAAGAGAGCCCACTCTCCCCTACTTGCGCAGTACTATCCAAGTAGAACAAAAAGTCAAGATGATATCAAAATAACTTCATATTGATAGTGTTACGTCCTGCGGACTCCACGATTTCCCTTTTTCGCGGGGATTCTCATGCGCCTAAGAGTAGCCCTTAAGTTTAGAATAAACAAACCGAGCACGGACGGTTATCGATCGGCGAGTGAGCTTAGATCTCCTAACATTCCTTTTTTTTTATGATCAAATAAAGCCAACCTTCCAGATAACAAATTACTAACAGACGGGGCATAGGGTGACAAGATTCTCATGAACTTTATCGGGCCCATAACTATAAACCCGGCGACACGACGCGTGAAAGGGGCCTTAATTCCAGACAGGGGTTGATGGGGATCTGTATTATATCACGCGACTAGCTCAAAACTGGGCGCGCGATGTTCCGGCAAACAGAAACGAAATCTAATACGTGGTTTTAGAAATCTTAAGAGCACGTGGCGGAAGTTTCTGTTTGCAATAAAACTGCACTTAAGATTAGAAGGATATGCATCGTCTGTCAACATTGGAACAGGGTCGCGAGATAAATAAGGGACCGTAATAAAAGAGAAATCGGCGATAGTCGATAACAAATGAGTCACTGGAAGAAGCGATGAGTTACACCCCCAACAAGACAGTAGGGGCCTTACGAGGGGACTCACCAATGGAAAACCGGAGAAATCGATAACCGTCTCTAGCTTTCTAGGATAGGCAAAAAACCGAAAATTACGTCACGATCGGAAGAGAACTCCACCAATCGAATCATATTAAAAAATAATCCCGCCTCCTTAATTCTGTATAAAAATCGCGACTTTACGCACTTGGAGACACTTCCGATCCGGCACGAGACAGTTCAGTTCTGAGTCCGTATACTCATTCTAGTTTCGTTTACTATTATATTGAAAACAATTTTCTGTTGTTCGCCACCCTAAAGAATCGCGAGTAAATTCTGTGCGCGCTAAGTGTCACGAACCACCCTCACTAGCGACTCGGCGAGACCTGCGGTCAACACCAGCGCCCGACAGAAATATATATATATATATATATATATATTTTACGTATACATATATATATTCCAACAAATAGTAAGTCTTAAATATTCGTTTACTCTAACTTTCAATTCCCTGCGCACTTATAAATGTACATAAGTCGTATCATAATAGCCATACTATTCCTGTCTCAAATAATCTTAGCGTTCTCCGCTCAAAGTTATTATAATTCCTCTCGAAATTGCTCTAGCATTACTTGCTCAGAGTAAGTATCGAATCCTTTACCTTAGCGACAACACGTTCAAGGCACTCCTCTACCGGCCCGTAATTCTGCTTCTCACGACTCAGCTGTAATCCCCCAAGCATTATCTGCTCAGAGGATTTTCAGTTTTCTTGTTCTAGCGATATTCGCTCAGAACCTCTCAATACTCCCGTTTAATTGCTTTAGCGTTACTCGCTCAAAGTAATTAAGAATCCCTTGTCTTAGCGCTATTCGCTCAGGACCTCCCGTTAATTCTAAATTCTCCTGGCTTAATTACCTTAGCGTTACTCGCTCAAGATAATTAAGAATCCTTACTCCTAGCGATATTCGCTCAGGATCTCCCATCAATCCGCTGTTCCTCCTTAAAATAATTCTCCCGCCTAGTTGCTTTAGCGATTATCCGCTCGGAGTAATTAAAAGGCCTTTTCCTATATAGATGGTATGGAAACATAGAGCAGGCAGGAGAAGCGGAGAGAACGCATTCTGCAACATCGAAACCGGCAGAATTGTTTTCCGGTAATAACATCCGTCCTCTCCGGGAGATTTATCTCCGAGCACGCCCTAGCCGAACTGCGCCGGCTTAACACACTACACTCTGCGCTGACGACACAGAACAAAAATTTACCCGCTCCGCAAGTAATCGACTTGACTGCACCTACACCGGTCATCGATTTGACCACCGAAAATCCACCCGCGTCAGATATTGATGAGATCACCGCGCGTTTCGCCTCGATAGAGAATTTCATTAAATGTACCTACGCAAATCGTCCAGAATCCGCATTATGTACAACAACTGGTTACACAAACTCTTCTTTGTTTTATTATATACATATACACATTTTACACTAACGCCTAGTTTATAATTATTTTTTTTTATACTAAATAACATTTTTTTTATGTCAAATAAATATAACTACTTATGTTAAAGACATCTCCATTCTTTCTTTAATTTAAGACCTCAACCACCACTCATCTCTCTCTCGAAATTGCACGAGGTCCGATCCTGAGTTACAGGGATTAAATTCCTTGACTCGAAAGAGGACCGACGATCGCACCGCTCACGGAAGGCGTCTTAGCGTCCCTACGGACGTTGACCCTTCCTGAGTCATAAAAGTGCGTTCGGCTCGTGCCACGCGCCTCAGAGCGCGTACCTGCGAGCAGTACTCTTAAGCGTCTAGTTGCGTCCTTCCTTACCCCGACCCCTCTGGTTAGCTTTTCCTTCGCTTCCCAGATTTTCTTATCCTAATCCCGGGGTTGGACGTAACAATAGTTTAGTGTGTTAATTTAGTATTTTATTAATTTAATATTTCCAAGATACGTTACGAAAAAGTAGTACTAGCAATCAGTACTCAGTACTGAATGATCAGTACTCGTACCATTCTGCAGTATTCATGAGTATTAACATACTAATACTCTCAATACTACGAGTACTGATCACTCAGTACTGAGTACTGATTGCTAGTACTACTTTTTCGTAAGGGTCGGAACATAATTTGTTCCATGTCTCTTGTAAAGGTAATGGTAAATGAAACGTTCTACCTTTTACTTTTTGTACCATATTTCTATGAGGTAGTTTTTTGTTAATAACAGTTCCCATTTTAACAACAGTTTGAAAAGCTTTAGCTCTTTGTACAAAAATTTTTTCAAACGTGTTAAGAGATGATATTTCTTCGGGTGTATCACGTACAAATCGATTATTTAAAACGCAATACGCAGGCATTAATCACTTACGGAATTTTCCTGCACAATAACGACATATGTATTGTGGGGTAATGTTATGTCTTTTTAAATGCGCCATTAAATCTCTCCAAACTGGAACATCTAATTGCGTTTTAAGCTTATTAATTTCAGAGACACTTTTCTTATAACAAAGTCTCTCACATGATGCACAAACATATCGAGGTGTGTCCATGCAGCGTTTGGTAAAAGCCTTAAATGCGTTGCTATAGCGAGAAATGATATCGTCATCACTCAAAATAGTACAACTCTGCTGATGTTTGTACATATTTGCTTTTTTTGTTCCAAAGTTATAATTTCATTTAATGTGTCTAAATCAGCGGAAGTTAAAGCCTTCTGCAGATTTAACATTTTCCGATAGAAACTTGTCATTTGATAAATTAAATGGAAAATGAGGTGATAATATTTGAACACAAAGAAACATCGCTTTGCAAAGTTTCGTATCAATGTAACACGCATGTGTGTGACCCTTTTTATTTGAATTTTTTATTGTACATGTATGAATCTTTTGTAACAATTGTGGTATTTTATTTAAAGTACATGTACTTATCGTTTGAAGGAATTTTCCATAACGATCGATTAAAAACGGATCATCAACTTTACACAAGGTATTACATTTCCATGATTTTTTTGCTTGTGCCTGCTGCAAAGGTAATACATTCATAGTTTGACCTTTTACGTTCATTACCAAAGGTTGTGATGAAGTAATTTTACGATATGTGTCGATAAAATAATTTTCAGACGAAGCTGTATGTCGCGATATGCCACATAATGCACGTATTTTATCGTCAATTGTAGAGCATTCTTCGGCAAGAGTCAAACACACTTCTGATTTATTTTTAAGTAAAGCTAATATTTTATAGATATTGCGGACAAAACTGTCTCGAATATGCATACACCAACGTACGATTCTTTCGGCTTCTAATCGTCTTTCAATATGATTTCTAATATCAAGTTTCTTTTCAATATCTTTAATTGCCACAGGGCGAAATTTTATTATATAATTTCGTGACCAAAACTTTGCATATTTTCTAGTAATATTTTTAGCAATATCGCGATTTTTGTTTGCAAGTACGCATTTAGACTTCTTTCTCTCATAATATCGCTTATTATAAAGCCATTTACGATCAGAATATTTTCTTTGTCTATCTTGTTCTTGCTGAGAATGTATAAGATATCGTTTTCGCTTATTAAGACGATACTTTTGTAAGTTGTCTTTATAATGTTTTCGCTTATTAAGACGATACTTTTCTAAGTTGTCTTTATAATGTTTTCGCTTATTAAGACGATACTTTTCTAAGTTGTCTTTATAATGTTTTCGCTTATTAAGACGATACTTTTCTAAGTTGTCTTTATAATGTTTTCGCTTATTAAGACGACACTTTTGTAAGTTGTCTTTATAATATTTTCTTTGTCTATCTCGTTCTTGCTGAGAATGTATAAGATAATGTTTTCGCTTATTAAGTGAATTCTGATATCGACGCCGTTTTTTAGCACAATCATTTTCTGACGAGTCTTGTTCCTCTCGACAACGTTTCTTAGCGCGTTTAATTTGAGTATTATTAACACAATTGTTTTCTGAATTTTGATATCGACGCCGTTTTTTAGCACGATCATTTTCTGACGAGTCCTGTTCCTCTCGACAACGTTTCTTAGCGCAATTATTTCCAGTATTACTAATGTTTTCACAGGAATTTTTCTGAGATAAATGTCTATTTATACGTAGAGCAGTCGCTTTAGCCTCTCTATCTCTTATTACTGCTAATGAAAGCACTGTCTGAGCATCACTTTGTGAATCTTGAGGAAAATGTTCAATTGTATTCGATTCGAAAATCTTCAACAAATGTGAACGCATTACTCTATGATCATATCTAACTTCGTCAGGTTTAATATCAAACAATAATGAAATCGCAAAAGCTATAGCAAAAACTCCGCAATCATTACAGTTTGGTTGATATTGCACAGTAGGAAATTCGACAGGATGTTTCTCAAAGTCGTATGTTGGAAATAATTTTCTCAAGAATACTTCGTGATGTTCGTGCAATTTTTTTTTATTTTGTGAATCATAGATATATATTTTTGTTGTATTGTAATAACTACATACCCAATGTCCAGTACGATTTCTAAGTATTGGATCTGTACAATTTAATGGAGCTGACGAACTGTGCAATATTTGTATATGTTTTCTATCTTCTGGTATACGTTGAATAAATTGAGGCAATTGGATTCGTCATGTTCCGACAGGTCTATAATCTGAACAACTTCGCAAAAGTGTATGAAAATGATCCATATGATCGTCCGTAATCCATTCGCCTCGAATAATTATATCTTTTTCTTCAGGCTTTAAAATTACTTTTTTTTCTAAATTCTGTTTGGATTGTTGTCGCTTTATAATAGCGCGATTGTTTAAATCCTGTTGCTCTGCACGAGATTTTGTAGCATAATTACTTTTAAAATGTGTCTCTGCACTTTTAGCAATCGCTTCAGTTTCTGTCGCTTTTATTATCGCTAATGGAAGTACTCTTTGAGAAATAGCACATTGTGAATCTTGAGCACGATTATTGGGTAAATTCTGTTTGCATCGTTGCCGCTCTGTAGCGCGATTTTCTAAATCCTGTTCCTCTGCACGACGTTTTTTAACATAATTACTTTTAAATTGTCTCTTTGTACGTTTAGCAATCGCTTCAATCTCTCTCGCTTTTATTACAGCTAATGGAAATACTTTTTGAGGAATACCACATTGCGAATCTTGAGGAAAATGTTCAATAACATTATTTTCCAAAATTTGTATCAAATGTGAACGCATAAACTTATGTTCATACTTTACTTTGTCAGGTTTAATATTGAATAACAATGAAGTAGCAAAAGCTATAGCAAAAACACCACAATCTCTACTGTTCGGTTCATGTTGCACAATAGGAAATTTGACGGGATGTTTTTCAAAGTCATGTGTTGAAAATAATCTTTCCAAGAATTGCTTATGATGTTTATGCAATGTTTTATTGTTTAAGGAATCATATATAAATATATTTTTTCTATCATAATAACTACACACCCAATGTGACGAACTATTCAATATTTGAATGTGTTTTTTATCTTGTGATACAGGTTGAATTGTATCAGGCAATTGTATTCACCATGTTTCGACAGGTTCATAATCTGAACAATTTCGCAAAAGTGTATGGAAATGATCCATATGAGCATCCGTAAGCCATTCGCCTCTGCTAATTATATCTCTTTCAACAGGCCGTAAAGTAATATTCTTTTTCACCGACATTTTATTAAAAATGAGCGGATTGAAAAATGTCTAACAGCCTTTTTCGCACAGCACCCGTTCCTTGCAGGCGCACAGCACCGGTTCTTTGCAGGCGCACAGCACCCGTTCCTTGCAGGCGCACAGCACCCGTTCCTTGCAGGCGCACAGCACCCGTTCCTTGCAGGCGCACAGCACCCGTTCCTTGCAAGCGCACAGCAGCCGTTCCTTGCAGGCGCACAGCAGCCGTTCCTTGCAGGCGCACAGCAGCCGTTCCTTGCAGGCGCACAGCACCCGTTTCCTGCAGGCGCACAGCACCCGTTCCCTTCAGGCGCACAGCACCCGTTTCCTGTAGGCGCACAGCACCCGTTTCCTGTACTCGCACAGCACCCGTTTCCTGTAGGCGCACAGCACCCGTTTCTTGTAGACGCACAAGCACCCGTTCCTTGTAGACGCACAGCACCTTTGTATTTGCGCACAGCACTTGTTTGCACAGCAGTTTTATATAAGTAATGAAAATAAAAATACTTACCTTATCCAAAATTCCCCTAGAGAGAATTCTGCTGAAATTCTTATAAATCCTACGCACAAATAAGAAGAAAATCGTGTAAAATATAAAAAAAATAATATGTATTGTAGAATACTACAAAGCGCGATCTTTGCGTGACCTTTTATTTTCAATGAAAGACATTTTCAAAACACTATAAGAAAGCTACTCTTTGTAAAGAATATATTTCAAGATATTTTAAATTTTGTCTTGAAAATATAAAGTATCTCATAAAGTAATCACTTTTTATTCACTTTTCAATAATTTTACCTTCATATTTTTATACATGGAATATTAATTTTTACATTTGTAAAATTGAATACGTCTATAGAGGATCATTTTAAGACTAAAACCAATTCGCTATCTGTATTTTAATTAGTACTTTACTCTTATACGTATGGGATGCTCACGTTTGGGTCGGCTGAAAGAAATGAGCATGAAAATCTCATTGCGCATATTTTAAAAGCACATAAATTGTGGAACATTTTAAGACTAAAACCAATTCGTTATCTGTATTTTAACTGGTACTTCACTCTTGTACATATAGAATGCTCATGTTCGGGTCGGCCGAAGGAGATGAGCACGGAAATCTCATTATGCATATTTTAAAAACACATAAATTGTGAAACATTTTAAGACTAAAACCAATTCGCTCTCGACGTCTCTCAATATATATGACATATATATATCAGAGAAATGTAACTTTCACTTTTTCGACACTGGCGGTGCTAGTATCGCCAGTTTCGATATCGCGCGCGCATTATTATCGATCGATTTAGTAGGTAAATTAATAAGCGGAGATATTGCGACGCAAAGTCCAAATGTGAAAATTTTATTTATTAAGATACTTCTTCGTAAGATACGTCGGTCTCTCAATATATGACATAATATATATATCACAGAAATGTAACTTTCACTTTTTCGTCACTGGCGGTGCTGGTATCGCCAGTTTCAATATCGCGCGCGCATATATATATATATATATATATATATATATATATATATACCTAATTTACCATAGACATCTTCCTCCTGATCGATAAGTCTATCGACCTAATTTACCTACTAGATCGATAATAATGCGCGCGCGATATCGAAACTGGCGATACCAGCACCGCCAGTGACGAAAAAGTAAAAGTTACATTTCTGTGATATATATATATTATGTCATATATTGAGAGACCGACGTATCGTATATATATATATATATATATATATATATATACTATTATATAAAATCCTTACGGGTGGTGTATGTTTGTGCGTTATTAACTTAAAAACTATTGGCCCGAATTTTTTCACAAGTATATAAAATAGGGGTAGAATTTTCCGGAAAGTGCTATAGAGTGTGTAGTTTTTCGTTATCTATTTTCTGGAAACCGATTTTTTTAATTCTTACGGGTGGTGAAATTAAAAAAATTAAAAAAATCAGTTTCCAGAAAATAGATAATAAAAAACTATACACTCTATAGCACTCCCCGGAAAATTCTACCCCTATTTTATATGGTTTTAATACAAAAAATTCGGTCTATCTATACTAATATATAAAATCCTTACGGGTGGTGTATATTTGTGCGTTTTTAACTTAAAAACTATTGGACTGAATTTGTATTAAAACCATATAAAATAGGAGTAGAATTTTCCGGGGAGTGCTATAGAGTGTTTAGTTTTTCGTTACCAATTTTTTGGAAATCGATTTTTTTAATTTTTCTAATTTTTCTGGAAATAATTGACCAAATCTCAAAGAATTAAAGATCAAACAGGGGTAGAATTTTCCGGGGAGTGCTATACAGTGTATAATTTTTCTTTTTGAAAGCCGGTACCGAAATTTTTTTAATTTTTGGGGAATTAATTGACCGAATCTTAAAAAATTGTATATGAAGTAGGGATAGAATTTTACGGGGAGGGAGAGAGGGGGAGAGGGAGGGAGAGAGAGGGAAAGAGAGAGAGAGAGGGAGAGAGAGAGAGAGAGAGAGAGAGAGAGAGAGAGAGAGAGAGAGAGAGAGAGAGAGAGAGAGAGAGAGAGAGAGAGAGAGAGAGAGAGAGAGAAGAGAGAGAGAGAGAGAGAGAGAGAGAGAGGGAGAGAGAGAGAGAGAGAGAGAGAGAGAGAGAGAGAGAGAGAGAGAGAGAGAGAGAGAGAGAGAGAGAGACATTTTACAAATGTAAATATTACTAACAGAACGTTTCTGTGTGCGTAAGTGTCGAGGGAAGAACGCTGGTGTGTGTGGCTATGCGCTTGCTCGCAGCACCGACCCCCACCATTTCCGGTCTTCTCTCGCTGTCTCTCGCATGGCTCAGTGGGACCACGCAATCACGTAGTACGACACCGCACAAGTACAATCGTTTTAATTTCAGGTATTTTTTTTTATTTAATAAATATTATACACGTAAATATTTCTAAAATTATTTTTGTATAATTACCACTAACCCTTATGAAAAAGTAGTACTGGTTTTAATACTGGAAAAAGTATTGGTGAAAGTACTGGAGACATAAGTACTCAAAGTAATACTAAATTCGACCATACTGACTTCGTCAGTACTCCTTCCCAGTACTCATCCAATACTCATTCAGTACTCCCTCCAGTACTCCCCCAGTACTCCCACCAGTACTCCCTCCAGTACTCCCTCCAGTACTCTTTTAGTATTTATCAAATAATCGTGAGATACTAACGTATGGTACAGGCGCAGTAGGGGAGAGTGGGCACCCTTCCCTTATAAAAAAGTAATACTGGTTTTAATACTGGAAAAAGTATTGGTGAAAGTACTGGAGACATAAGTACTCAAAGTACTACTAAATTCGACCATACTGATTTCGTCAGTACTCCTTCCCAGTACTCATCCAATACTCATTCAGTACTCCCTTCAGTACTTCCTCTAATGTACTCCCTCCAGTACTCCCTCCAGTACTTTCTCTAGTACTCCCCCCAGTACTCCCTCCAGTACTCCCACCAGTACTCCCTCCAGTACTCCCTCCAGTACTCCCTCCAGTACTCCCTCCAGTACTCTTTTAGTACTTATCGAATACGTGGGATACTAACCTGTGGTACAGGCGCAGTACTTGCGCAGTACTATCCAAGTAGAATAAAAAGTAAAGATGATATCAAAATAACGTCATATTGATAGTTTAGTGTGTTAATTTAGTATTTTATTAATTTAGTATTTCCAAGATACGTTACGAAAAAGTAGTACTAGCAATCAGTACTCAGTACTGAGTGATCAGTACTCGTAGTATTGACAGTACCCAATCAGCAAAGAAATGTTTTTAAAAATATTTTTAAAAACATTTGGAAATAGTTATTTGTGTAACAAGTGCGGGAAGTTGAAAATTGGACACGGGTGCGGAGTGGACGCACGAGCCGAAGGCGAGATAGAAGTAGGGATAGAAGTAGAGATAGAATTTTACGGGGAGGGAGGGAGGGGGAGAGGGAGGGAGGGAGGGAGAGAGAGAGAGAGAGAGAGAGAGAGAGAGAGAGAGAGAGAGAGAGAGAGAGAGAGAGAGAGAGAGAGAGAGAGAGAGAGAGAGAGAGAGAGAGAGAGAGAGAGATAGATAGATAGATTAAATTTATTATGCCCAAGAAAAACTATAGGGCAAATATTAACAATACAAAAAGAAAGCAAAATGTGCATGCTCTCTCTTACACAAATCGGTTAAGTGTAGAGCACAACCAGTAGCTTATTATAACAGTATACTCTGTAAAAGAACTAGAACTAACGCAACTTAAAAATAGGAACAACGTAAGTAGAATAAAACTAAAACTAATACTAAGAATAATAAGACGCTGCACAACTTACAAGCCGATAACAGGGAAAACGCCATCAAAAGCCCCGCACCAGCAATCGATATCATGCAACCTCACCTGCCAACAAATACGCCCTGAGAAGACCCTTGAAGGAGACAATTGAGGAAGCAGAGGTAATATTGCCTGGAAGAGAATGCCAAAAGTAAATAGATGAAAGATGAAAAGAGTTTCTATAGGTGGTAGTTCTATGGGAAGGAATATGAAAGGTTTGGGATGCATCAAGACGACGATCAGATCTCCTCAATAGCGGATCAAGCAAAGCGAAATTGTCACGCAGATACGAGGGAGAGTGCATGCGAAGAATGCGAAACATTTGACAGCCAAGAAAGTATAACCTCCTGTTTTCGACTGTAAGCCACCCCAATTGTCGCCTGAACGGAGCAATATGTTCGTCACGCTTGAGATCAAATATAAAGCGAATGCAACAATTCACAAGTCTCTGTAATATGGTGTTCAATTCTCCAGTCAAACCGTGATAGACTAGGCAGCAGTAGTCAATGTGCGGCATAATTAAAGCTGATACCAGCCTTATCCTTAACCTAGTGGACAAGGAGTTTTTGTTAAACTTAAGCTTGTACAAAGAATAATGCACTTTTTGAGAGACATGCAAGATATGTTTTTTCCAAGATAGGTTAGTCGTAAAAATTACGCCCAAATTCTTAGCTTCGTTAACAAAGGGTAAAGGCGTATGGTTTACAATAATAGGAGGTAGACAATGGAGGTCAATATCATTGACATAAGCCTGACTACCAAAAATAAGTACCTTTGATTTTGCAGGATTGAGCTTAAGACCATTCAACGTAGCATAATCAAAAATAGCATTCGCATCCCTTGAAATCAACTCAAGACCATGAAGAATGTCGGCGCGAGTACATTGTAGATATATTTGTACATCATCAGCGAATATCATATGATAAACAAAAGACAGGAATGCACCTATATCATTGATATAAAGAGCAAATAAAAGTGGGCCAAGTACAGAGCCCTGAGGGACACCAGTCGACGTGAAAAGCCACTCAGAAAAGTTACCCTCATTATCGAACACAGCTTGAGACGGCCAGTCAGGTAAGAAAAAATCCACGCGAGGA
>NW_027249416.1:0-197234 GCF_030848795.1 Temnothorax nylanderi
AAAGGACGAAGAGTGAGTTAATCTAAGGTTAAAAGTTAACCGACACTTGTGAAACTGGGCTTAGAGTTACCGTATAAACTACGTTTAGAAATATACAAAATTTATGAAATTAATTTATTAAGAATCTGAAAACCGTAAATCGAGATGAGAAATCTTTGGTGATTGTTCGTAATCTAGATAACTAGGACATTATTTCTCTCACAGGTTAATATGTATGAATGTATTATCGTTTTTATAGTGGTGAAGAACCTTCGAGCCTTGGTGGTCGTTTCTCGAAATCATCTACCGAGAGAGAAGTTATACTTCAACGACGAAAAGAACATATGCGATTAACAGCACGCAGAAGGTATTTGGAAAAGCATCGGAAATCCGAGATTGATTCGACAAATTCGCAAATAACGAATACTGAAAATATTGAAAATACTACATCCTAGATGTAAGCAGAGATGATGATTAATATGATTTCGAAATTACGCAGAGCTTCATAGTTGACATGAAATTGACTGTACGTTTTCTTATTTTTTTTCTCGGCGATGAGACCATGGAACATACGTAACAAGATCATAGAACATACAAAATGATGCAACACATTTTTTTGCTGGTGATTGATTATTAAATATAGCAAGAGCATATCGAAAGATCTCTTTATGTATTTAACAGTTAGTGCTCTTAACGTTCTGAAAACAAATTGAAGTCACAGTCCAGAGATTAGGCGCGACATTTAAGAATATCGATAGGTTGTGAACGATGTACTCATGAACGATTAGTATTGAATCGATTACTCAATACCATCAAGTTATGATAAAAGCTACGAGACGACTAAATTATAATAGAAGATGTTAAGATTTTTACGTATAACTTATTTAAATATCACGCTGGTGGCAAAACATTAAATACCTATAATGATATGTAATATATGCGTTTTGGAAAAAAAACTGTTGGAGAACAACCTCATACCGGGTTTTAAAAAAACCAATAAGCTGCATTGTCGTCCACTTTCTAACGGATTAAAGTCTTTGTTTTAAAAAGTTTCCTATTTTTCTTATATATCTCTTATATAATTTGCAAAATAATAAATTTATAAATTATGAATAGATTGAAAGAAGAGAAAGAGAAGGAGAAAAGAAGGAGAAGACAGAATATTCTGGTTATGATAGATACCTTAAATGTTAATTTAATGTATGTGTTTAGTGCCATAAATAAATTAAAGTGATACGTGCCAATTCAATGAGCATGGATTCAGTTATGCCCATTAGAGCTTTAATAGCTGTTTCTAAAAAAGAGAAAACGCATGTATGTATGTATGTATATATGTATATGTACACACATATACAGACACGCACACGCACGCACGCACACACGCACTCACATACATATTTATTGATATATTTATTGATTAGCAACATGCACATAATGATCGGTGGTTTATCCATAAAAAGAATATGAAATGCAAGATTCTTGATTCAAAGATACAACCAGTCATGCTATGTTTGTGCCTGTAAACAAGTTGTATTTAAGATACATACGTGCTTCATTGTGTGTGTGTGTGTGTGTGTGTGTGTGTGTGTGTGTGTGTGTGTGTGTGTGTGTGTGTGTGCGTGCGTGCGTGTGTGTCTATTAAAAATTCAGTTAAAGATTAAAAAGAAAAACTTTCTAATCTGTTGGGCAACAGAAATAATTTATGTTTCAGGAGACGTCTGCCCTTTTTTAAAATTTACATACGTTGTTTCGAATTGATGATCTTATAAAATAAACGAACTTGTTTTGCACAAATGCGAAAATTAGAGAGTAACAACTTGTAAATCTTGTATATAACTTAGTTTCGTATGTAATGAGCAAGGGTTCGGAAGTTTGCTAGCTTTGAGGAGGAATTGTTTCTTCTGCATCATTTAACGACATGATATATATATGACGAGAATAATATAATTTCATAGAAGTTGGATTTGTATGCTATTGCCACACGATAATAATCCTAACGTACGAATTTACGAATAAATAAAATGCGACAATTGGCACAAAGTTTTTTGTTGCATATTATTATTAAAAATTCAACTCGAAATTACATTATACATTTAATTCTTATTTTTAACGATGTGTTAGATGCTATTAATAATGTGCTTTGTTGGCTTGCAATTATATTGCCTAATATCAATCATATAAAAATATATAATTTTGTCGCGTTGGTCGATATAAATAAAATCTATTCTTACACTTTGTGCTCACATTGTGACGAAAGTTTCAATGGGGCAGTTTAAGTGGAGCAATTTTGTAAAACTTGACCAACTCCCGGACCTTTAATAATATGTAAATTTCATTACACTTGGATATACATATAGTTGTTTTTAATTAATAATATTTATATACAAAAATCCTAGTTTAATGCAAGATTTTTATATTTTATGGTTTATTATTTATTTTCATAACAGTGCACTCTGCATATTTAACTTGTATAAATTTAATAACATTCGTAGCTTTTCAGTTTTTCCTAGCTTATGTGATAAATATTTATCCATGTTCACATACAATACACAACACACATTCAAGACACATGTATCCGTAAATATTTGTAGGATATAAATACATACAGGATGTGCCACGACTCACGATTGTTTAATAACATATTCTTTCACCTAACGTAGAATCGAACGTTTCTTTTCATTTTTCAACATTGCGTGCTTTGTTGAAATATAAAACCTTAAATTAAAATTCTATCAGAGTTTACTTGAAATTAACTTGAAATTGATTGAAAAATGAGATTATATTTATTTGTCCCGTAGTGAATTGTAGTTTGTAAAAAGCTTCTTTATAATGATTTGTAATTTGGATACTATTGGATACCTCGATGTTTTCGCTGAAGAAAAAATCAACTTGAAATTCATTAGGGAAAATGTGGATATATATAAGATATAAATATGTATCTGTCATTAGAATTCAGTCAGTCATAGGACATTCTGTATTAGGATACATTATTATATGTAAGAAATAGATTTGTGGAAGTGTGTGTGTGTGTGTGCACGCGCGCGCGTGCGTGCGTGCGTGCGTGCGTGTGTCTGTCCGCATCTAAGAGATGAGAAAAACTTATTTTACTAATGATGCCGACATACATAGTTGTACTAAAACTTTGTAAGTAGCTTTATTTACATCGAACCATTTATATATATTTTATGGATCTCTAAGTTGCATATAAATAATATAGGTAATAAGTGACGAAACATAAGGCAATTTTTATTTGAGGTAACTTTCTGCGTATGGCACATACAAAATTTATTATTTCAATTGTAGCTATCACTACAGCACAGTAATAACAGTTGTTAATAATAGTATATATTTTCAAAACATTTAAGTTATTATGTTTCATAGGCAAATCTAAATTAAATTTATCGAGATAAGAAATTAAATTTTTATTAACTTTATTAATTGCCTCTACATGTAAATAAAATATATGTGTGAAGATATATGAATATTTTCATATAAATAAAAGAGCTTTATTAAATTATATTGTTTTTGAGAAACATAATATCTGGCTAGTTTGGCGAGTTAGGATAGTCTAACGACGCTTTCCT
This sequence comes from Temnothorax nylanderi, assembly GCF_030848795.1. NCBI lineage: Eukaryota > Metazoa > Arthropoda > Insecta > Hymenoptera > Formicidae > Temnothorax > Temnothorax nylanderi. The sequence goes on from NW_027249416.1 coordinate 3,564, forward strand.
GAGTCTCTCGAAGCTATAACTTTATAATACAATACGAACTTTTTCTTAAGATCTTTGTAAATGTGAGCATGGGGTGTCCTACGTCTCTTCTAATGTAGCAATGTAATACCTATTCCACACTTGTGACATTGTAGGTACAACTAGCAAGACAAATAAAATGCATTATAGATTGTTGTAGTTATATCGCTTACTTATTTTACGCGACTATATAAAATTCCTTTATTGCTTTACAAATATAGTTAACCCTGAAATTTCTAATTTGCAAAACAACATTTTGTAATTGTTATACACTAAAATAATATCGATTCCTGTTGCGATAAATTAAATATGTAGATGATTATGTATTTTTGATTTTTTAAAGAATTGTTTCTATGTATCGCCATTCGCCATATTACATAGCGAGTCAACCTGTGTCATACTTTATTTGTACGAATAATTTTACATCGATATAAATATTTCTCAGTAATGTTACATTTTATTGTTGCGTAAATTATTTCTGCAATATATGGTTTTGATATCTTCATTTTTCATAGACGATACAAGAGGATGTGCACAAATTTATATAAATCTATTTTGACGAAATTAAGAATTTTAAATAATTTGGTACTGTTAGTCATATATTACAAGAAAGGAGAAAAGAGAAAGGAGAAGGGAAAGAGAGAGTTACAATTATTTTTATTAATTTTATTAATCAGTTACGAGATATTCAAATGAAAATTAGAGAATAACAGTAGAAAAACATGATATATTATATATCAGATACAATTTATTCTCGAAAATGACGATTACCTATTTGAATTATATGTTACAGCTGCGTATCTTATCCAATGAAATTCATTATAACGATATGTAAAATAATATGTGCAAAAATGAAGTCTGCAAATCCTCTTTCCGGGCTTATACCGTGAAATTGACTTCGATTTTGTGGATTAACTTGCAATCGAAGGCAAACTGAAAAACAAAAATGTAAAGCCATCAAACAACTTAACCTATGTGAAACAGATGTGAGGATAATAGGATTTGTTAATTACTTAAACGTGAGATAAAGGGCCTGTTTTCTATCGCTGCTACATTGAACTGGCTGCACTAGTTCAGAGTTTATCTTTTTTACTCCATATTGGAAAAGGAGGTGCAGCCAGTTTAGCAATAAAAAACAGACCCAATGTATTGTAATTTGGCGTACTGAAACTCGTATTAATCACGCAATATGCAAAAAAAAAATAAAAAATAAAAAATAAAAAAAAAAGATGGAGAGAATAAACAATTCTCCACGCTATTTGTATGCATATGGATGGCAACAACGGTACATGCAGGTTAAAGTATGCTCGCGGCAAGTAGAAGTAAAGATACATGTGTATATGTATATAAGTACGTAACGTGTAATGAGCATTTAACGTGAGCGTTGTAATTACCTCCTAGAATGAAGCAAGATACGCAGGATATGAAACCACTGAGAAAACTATTGAAAGGAAAGGTGCCGACGAGACAACAATACACAAACTGGATAACACCCGTCAGAAACACGTACAATAAGTACGCATCGATGATCTTCAGTTTCTTGGGTGTATTCTTCGTGTACTCCGACCCAAATTTATATAGCACTGTCAACGCCGTCATGTTTATCGACCTTGGTGCAAAATATTAGAGATGTAGTTAAAAATGTAGTTAGAACATTTGACGCGTGACAAGTGGCAAGTACCGGTGAGTCTGGGTCCGGGGTGGGTCAAGGATCAAGTCCAGAGTCCAGTACTCCACTACTCCAGTAGTCCAGTCCCGTGTTCCGGCGAGGGTGACGGCGGTGACGGCGGTGACGGCGGTGTCGGCGGTGAGCGGTGCCCGGTGACACGTATCACGCACACGTATGTGCACCAGTGATCAGAGAGAACAGAGTCAACAGAGAAACTTGAGACCTGAGAGTGAGACTGTCAGCGTTGTGCCGTGCCGTTGTGGTTGGTTGAGTTAGTTCACTGTTCACTTCTTTCACTTGGTAAACGGTTACTTGGTTTTCTGCTCGATACGCCACTCGCGCCCCGGAACTATTTGGCATATCCATTCGTACCCATTGTCGGCATTACGGCATTGTCTGAAACTGTCGATAAAGTCTCCCAGTCTCCCCATTTGGTGCGTGTCCATGCTACGCTCATAATTTTCGCGTTGACTGTTGAGAATTAATTGCTTCGGTGCCGGCGCAGTAATGTTTCTCTCTGATATTAGTATTGTTTTAAATAAAGATACGTAGATAAGAATATAGATTTAATGAAACTTGGATATAATAAATTGGCAAGTGATAAATTGCAATGGCAAGCTCGCTATTTCAACAGAATATTCTCAACAAAGTGCATGATATATATATATATATATATATATGTATTACATTTTTCGATATTAAACTATTGCGGATATCAACTTACAATTTCAACATGCATATTTAATTTGCATCATAATGCGAAAGAACGACCGCTATATAAGGCAAGCGTATAGCATTAATTATTGTTAAAATGAGAAAAGTGCGTGAACGCGAATATAAGAACGCCGAGAACGCGCGCGAAAGTTTAACAGAGAGACGCGCGCCCCATATTAGTGACGCCGCGGCGCGGCGCTGCGCGGCGGTTTCGGTGCGATTAAACACGAAGCGCCTCCGCCATGTTGATTACGTTCCCCTTCCATTTCCAGAACACTTGGCGGACCGGGCGCCGCGGGCGGGCACGGAAATCACGAAACGGATCGGCCTCGGAAAGAGTGGCGTGTGGCGTCGCAAGTTGTTTAATTGCAGTGGTAAGAGTCTATAACGTTTATTAACCTCGCATTCATTATTTACCGCAGCACCTATCGCGGTAGTATCGATTCAGCGTTCTGGTATTAATGATTTGTAAAAGTATGTATTTCGCGATACACTTGTTCGGTCGAAAGCGCGCGCGTCGAAAGTGACGCTCGTATTTTCACGTATCAATATCTGGCAAAAATATTAATACGCCTATTCGTTAGATTACAAAATAGAATACAAAATAACAATAAAAGGCGAGCATTTAATATTTCCTCCTCGCAGTACGAAAGATGCATAATCGCCAAGTTGACGCGGCGCGGCGCGGCGCGGCGCGGTGGCGCACTTTGGCGCGAGAAGTTGACCGCGCGGGGTGGCGCGGGAGTCGGGACTCAGCGGGCCTCGGGCTCGGGAGACGAAGCGCTTGACGCTTCCGTGGCTTCCGCCATATTGATCATGTTCCCCTTCCATTTGCAGAACGCGGTGGCGCGGGCGGACACGAGACGGATCGACTCTGGCTCTGGAACGGAAAGAGTGACTCGTTTAACTGGTAAGGAGTCTTGGATGCATTATTTACCGCAGTATCTATCGCGTAATATCGATTCAATGCTCGGGTATTGATATTTCTTAAAAATATGTATTTCGTGGTACTTATTCGGCCGAAGGCGCGTCGCGCGCGAACAATCATCGCGAAAGTGACGATCGTATTTTCGAATATCGCGGATATTTACCAAGAATGTTAATACACCTATTCGCTAGAATGTTAAGTGACAATTATACTAAAAGGCGAGCACACACAGTATTTGCTACTTGCTACTCGAACTCCAAGTACAGAAAATGCATAATCGCGTAGTTATAAAGCGGGACGCGTATAGTGACGCAGCGCGCCGCGCGCCGCGCGCCGCGCGCCGCGGCCAGCGGCGCTTTCGGTTTCGGTGCGAGAAGCGAGAAGTTGACCACCTCCGCCATATCCGCCATGTTGATTACGTTCCCCTTCCATTTCCAGATCGCGATGGGCACGAGACGGATGAGACGGATCGACTGCGGAACGAGTGTGTGGCGTCGCGACTTATATATTTAATTGGTAAGTATATGCATCGATTTTCCTTTTAACATTTGTTGCAATGTCTATCGCGAAGATCGTGTATAGTAGATTCGCGGGATATTGATAATCCGTTCGAACGCGTATTTCGAAAGCCTTAATTGTTCGGCCGAAGATTTATCGCGCGAATCAATCTAGCGACGCCGCGTCTCTCTTGGCGTGCCAAGTTAATCGCGCGAGAAACTTTTATTTATATGATAATGGAATAGAATAATGGAAGGAAGTGAGAGAGACTCTACCCGGCAGAGTCTGCCGGACTGCCAAGTATAATGCGCTCTTATAGCAAGATTGCGAACGCGCGCTAAAATTATCGTCAAACGGTAAATGAAATAATGTAAAAAAATGTTAAATTTGTATATATTATACATACATATGTATTTTTTTATTTTCTACAAATATCTCAGATTAATACTGAACACTCTAAAATAATTCCTATATCAATGACAATCTTGTATTTAAAGAATCGCGCCTCGTTTTTTCATCATCAAAATCATTTTATTACAAAATTATTTAAATTATTTTAATTTGTTAGCGTATTTGATTCATTTTTATTATTATTAGAATGCAATAATTGTCCTAATACTTAAAAAATTTATAACTTTTATCACAAGTCTTTATTTTAAAATTATATGTATTGTATAATAAATAAATATGTATGATTAAAGTTAGAGTAAAACATGCATGAGTAGCCGTTTAAATCTCTATTAATCTCTGTGATGACTCCTGATAACGTGGTCATGCAAATATATACAATGTACAGGGTACAGTAAGATCAAATAATGCGTGCATGTGTGCGTGCGTGCGTGCGTGCATTTAGACAAGTATATTGAGAATATTCTAATTAACTGTAATTGTGATTTGGATATTTTATACATATATGACATATGATATAAAAGTATTTTCGTTCTTCTTATTATTAGTCATTTTCGACGAAGCGATAGAATGTTTTTCCTTGTCTCAAGCCTACACGACAATTTCAAATGTTTTAAAATTGATTACCACTAAATTGGTAAATATTAGTAAATTTTGTATTTAATTATTTTAATACAGTTTTATTGAATTTAATAAATAGTTTATTTTGCACAACATATATTATACATCTCATGTCAGTCTTAAAAGATCTTATGATATATACTTGCTTTTTTAATTAGATTATTTTTTAATTTAAGCGCGTTATCACCAAGTAAGAACTTTCTTTAGATTTTTTCAATTATTTACATTTTAAAATTAAAAGAGAATATAAATTTTTTATAGTGTTTTATTGTAAAAATTTTATCAACAACATAGTAAGGGTCAACAAACTGTGAGTATCGAAATTCCAAAACGTTATCAGCGACAAAATCATTATCATGTAATTCCAATATTGCCCGTGTAAGTATGCCGCCGCGTGTACTATGCTCGTGTAGCATAGAAAAGGCTTGGGAAATCTAATTAATCAGCGGCCGATACTTGGATAATTCAATATCTTTTGATATCAGGGACGCACGTTTTTCAGATAAAATTATGAAAAAGATTCGAGATAGATGATGCGTTCTACTTGCAGGCATGCCACATCTGGCTGCATTTGGCCGCATCCCCTCGATCTCAATCGGATACATGGTCGACCGGCACTAGATAGAGAGAAGATGGAGAGAAAATAGCAGATGAATGGAAACGTGTACTGCAATGAGCTGAACGGAACGATAAGGTAAGAACTAACAATAAGAACCGAAGCTCGGTCTTCCGGAAGAGACACTGCTTACCGGTCGTCCGTTCCCTTGCCGCGGCATGGCAGGGATGCAATTTCAATCATGCGTAAAACGGCACAGCTTCAAAGCACGGCTTCGAGCTGCTTCTTTTTATTATATATATTGCTCGCTCATATTCAAAGGATTCGATTCGCGCAGCGAGACACAGAGGTTATTTCGAATGTTGTAATAATGATCGGTGCAGGTCGTTATTCAATATCGCCCGTGTACGTTATCCATGATACTGCGATTGAGCGACTCATTTTTCATTTGCTTTCTTTTATATATATATAGTTTATTTGTTAAGCAGTATTTCAACTTTTTACAATTATACGTTTTATGAATTTTATACCGTAAAATACTATAACGCGCGTCTTTTTCTCCAGAATAAAAATAAATATTGTCCTGAATTATTATTAAATAAATCAAAGTTTGCATCGTGTATCGATGTGCCACGTAAATTTATTCATCGCGTATAAAATATCATATATAATTTCCTTCTTCCCTAGACAGAATTTGGGAAATTGACAAAATCGATTTATTATCTTTAGTTGTTCTGACGAAAAAGAAAAAATAAATAAATAATAAAACGTTTCCTTCCTTCGGCGGAAATTTTAACAGCGTATTTCTCAGACTTGAACACGAAAGAAGAAGAGTCGATATATATACGGCTCTTTTACACAAACATCGTTCACGCAATAATATCGCGGTGGACGAAAAATTCTTGTGTGTGTATCATCTTCTACATAGAGATCGTCTATCGCCATCCGTTCTCTTCGTGTACCTAATTTCGCTCAGCCGACCCGGCGAGATTTACTAGGACGGACGTTGTTAAACGTCGTCACAGAGCGATCGACAATGGCCACAAATCGGCAAGGCACGGGAACGCGGCATGGCCGAATACGCGGCGCTTGTAACGTTTGATCGTATACCGACCGCGACGGTACCGAGGCGACGGCGACGGGGTGCGGACGGCTTCGTCTTATAAATTATTGCGGGTTCTCTCGACTCCGCGGGTTACGGAGAGGGTCCTTCAGCCGAGTTGCTACCTTGGAGGACAATCTGACGAGTGGTGGTGTCCTGACAAGCAGCCTGTTGCGTGACCCGAGCGATCAATATCTGTGCGAACGCAACACCCGCAGCCGCTCCTGCTCCTCGTGTCTCGTGTCTCGTGTCTTGGTATAAACGCGAGACGCGCCTCTTTCGTGACTCTCGTTCTCGTATGCTACGAAGCCGTGCCGCGTTTTCTTTCTCCCAGTTTAATCTTTTCCGACTTGAAGAAGGTCGCCGCGCTGCGCGCGCAATAACGCATCGTTTCATATTACACGTCAAGCTGGGATGACGCTGGAGCGGGCGCGGGCGTGGGCGCGGGCGCGACGGGGAAAATAAGCTGCGCGCGAGTACTCGATGAGATTTTCTATAGTAGCTCCAATCGCGAAATTGTGCGTGACGTGTAATGGGTGTGGGATGGGGTGGGGTGGGGTGGGGTGGGACGAAACTTTTGAAACTTTTGAAACCGCCGTGCTTTAATCTCATTTAAATTTTGTGCAAATACTTCCTTTGAATAAAAGAGCAGAATGATAGAAGAATATTTGGGGTGGAAAAGTGGAATGAGCATTACAAAGCTTCACGAGACTTTATATAGAGCATCTGAGATTTTCTTTTATCCAGGCATTTTCTAATTAGATGCAGCAAATTTTCTATAGTGGCAATTTTTAATTGGATATCACTTGATTCGTATTCGATCTAACACGTCCGGTTAATTCTTTCGAGCCAAATTATCTAATTTAATGAATGAATTTCTTCGTTTCTCTTTTATTACCGAGTATTAGTTTCAATCTGCTTCTATTTTTATATAATAACAATTGCGTAATATATAATACGATATAAAGAGTGATTTATCGTCAAAGAAATTCCTATATAATCTGGATATATTATATAGGCGTACGTTCATAAAAGTGTCAAACAATTCACTTACATATAAGTGTACAACAATTCATAACGCACAGCTTGAGCGAGTTAAAAACAGTTTTCCTATCGAGGAAAATTTTTTTCATAAACGCAAATAAAGTTAAATTTAAATAGGATGGTAGTTTTATTGCAGTATTGCTGCTCACTTGTACTGTGCTACTCCGAGCTCTCTGTTTAATCTCTCTCTCTCTCTCTCTCTCTCTCTCTCTCTCTTCTCTCTCTCTCTCTCTCTCTCTCTCTCTCTCTCTCTCTCTTGTCAGAGTTCAAGGAGTTTAAGGAGTTTGAGAAGAGTGTCCTCTCTCTTTTCATATTATGCGTGTAGATGTAGAGTTACGTAGGCAATAGGCATGTTTTATCGCGATGAACGAAAAGAGGAGGAAATATTTTATTAAATACAAAGCGATCAAGAGAGAGAAAGAGGGAGTCGTGACATTCGCGCCTACCTTTTTACTTAAACTTGATTTAATTATGCAATATCTTAATAAAGAAATATGTTGATATAGATGCTCGACGAAGCCCATCTTTTGAAATTAACGATGGCGCTTATGGCGCGTCGCCGACGCGTCGCCACGCTCGTTAACGTCATTTGCGAAGTGAACACAAAGGGAGAGAGCAGAGTTTGAAATGGAAATTAAAGTGATGTCTTTTCGATCATACACGTACACACACGTGCACACACGCACACACGCACACGCACACGCACACATACATATATGAATTTGAAAAATTCTAAGCGGACGCAACACATTCTCATAATTTATCTATTATGTTAAGTGTATTAAATAATATCTCAAGTAGTATATTTTAAATAATAAGCAACACACTCGCATAATTATTATGTAAAAGATATACATTTAAATATCGTGTTAAAGTATTATATTTATAATTCGTGCCTAAAATGTATTTAAATATAAAAGATTATGTATTTAGAAAAGAAGGGATTGATTGTAGAAAGTAAGGGATTGATTAAGAGATTTATTCATATCATTTTTAATAGATATATAAATATAAAACATTACATAATACAAAAACATAAAAAATACATAATAAAGCAACGTGACAATTAATTATCAATTCATAAAAGTATTTTACAATTTTTAAGATATCGTTGCTTTATATAACTTAAATATTTTCGGCTTATAGCTCATAGACTTTCGATTCGTCGAGTCGATATTTATAAACTTTCATCTATTATTTAAGTGTCAAAAAGAGATGATCAATGCTAAATACATTTTGTGGGTCACGATGTATATTTAGGAAATTTATTTGTTACATTCGTAGCTTGTGCTCCGGTTTGCCATTTTATTTATAACTTGACTCAAATGTCATCCGCGAAGAATGTCATTCAGTGAACTAATAGGTGCCGAACAATCGATTCAGTGATTTCTCTGTTAATTTATGTACATGTTCCGTTCAATATTAGACTTGAAAACACACGAATTTCATTGGTATTGAGAGAGATTAGATGTGAAATAACAAAATAACAATGTAATTTTTCTAGGATTTAATTAGGATATTATAAATCGTAAACGTAACGATATTATTATTTATTGCCTAGTTTTCCAAGTTTTTACGCGAGTCCTACAATTTCGGTCGGGTTTATAATTTAAAAATCGTTACGAGTACCTACGTTACGAGCACACTTTGACACTTTTGAACAGGAAAAATTAATTCAAGATTGATTAAAGAATTTGAAGGAATCGATTATATCGGTTTGCTTGCAAAGTGCATGGAGAAAAATTGAGAGAGACTTTTTTTATTCCACTGCGCAAAAGATTTGCGGTAGTATCTAAATTTATTCAGCATTTCCGGTTTAGAATAGACTTATCGAATAAAAATGTATAGCATCATTCGAGAATATAGATCAACGTATCTCATATCCGATCCAAAGAATTCGGATCAACATATTGTTAAAGTTATTACGTGAAGAAAATTTTTCCTCGTAAATCTGATATATGCGACCAACTTTTACGAAAGTTGTTTGCTTCTATTTTCCAAGTAAAGAATGCGTCGGCATTTTGCCTCCTATATATCGCTATATTGCATCTGTGTGTGCGTGTGCGTGTGTGTGTGTGTGTGTGTGTGTGTGTGTGTGTGTGTGTGTGTGTGATGTATTCCGTTTTGCATAGCGACTGACAATGAGCGACAGGAAGCTCGCTCCGACGGAGTCATCGCTCGCATTCGTTGTTTAGGCAAATGATGGAGGCAGAGGCAGGTAGCTCGTTGGGGTAGGCCGTCCCCGGGTTAAGGGGGATAATCGTATCGAGCCAGTGAACGCGGCTCGAGGCCTTTATCCCACAATCCCGGGGAAAACCCTGGACTTTTAAGGGGTTGGCCTCTGTGTCCTGGAAATAAACGCGCAAAGAAGCTACTGGAGCAACCTGCACGAGGGTGGACCGAGGTTGCCAGCAGGTGGCAGGTTCGCCGCGTATCGATTTCTTACGAATCTACCCGGGCTCGGAATCGCTGGGGTGGTTCACGCAAGCGGCTCGACGAATCTACGTGATCGTTCTCGCAAAGCTCGGATAGCGGTAGCTAGTCGTAAGATCCGCATCACGCACCACTGTGTGATCGGTTGTTTAACCATTATTTGGTTAAAGCGACAAGAGACCTTTCGCTTTAGAGTAACTATCAGCAAGTGTTAGCCTGCGTACTCACAAGTGGTTGCTCAACGGAATACATATACCAGCCAGAAAAATTACAATTTATCATTCTCGTACACGTACATACACGTGTTTATTACACGTGTGTAATTCTCTCACATGCGTAACGTTTATACGCGTATATGCGAGAAATATGCCAGAAGAAAAGACAAAATGGCGATGGATTACAAAGCTGCCTCTAATATTTTATTTGTGTGTAATATTATATACATAACAGAAATTTATATCCCGCAGCCAATATTATGCGCCAACTAACTTTCGTTTGGAAATTATATTTTTATATAATTTCTCTGAAATTTTTTCTTACGTTTACGTATGTACGTACGATATTTAAACAGTGATAGAGTAACAGTGATAGAAAAACAGTGATAGAGTAACGATAAATTGTATTGTATTGTATAAAGGATGTATCGCGTCTTTCAGATAAAGATATTAAAAATTTCACGATTCTAACTCTTTCATTCTTTTATAACGTACAATTCATAAATATGTGATTTTTTATGTTTTACCTACTATTAAAAATTATTCCTTCTAAAAAGCTTCTAAAGGGATTCTGCGAATATATTTGTCGTATACATTGTTTGGAGTGAAAGGATCAGAAAATCTCAATTCTTTCATGAGATTGGTGCAATATAGTATTGTTAGTAGTATAACCATTTGACTCTAGGGACCCATTGGAATGAGGAGAGAAGTAATCTCGGCTAAGACGACAATTTATCTATTACAAAGTTTCTATAGAATGTCTTTGAACATTGATAGATTAATTGGCAGATTCTGTTCTATTTTAGAGACAAATTAATATATACGTGATGTATTATAAAGAGTTGTCACAATCTTCCAAGATCTTTTAGGAGGTTTATTCTTCACTACACTGACATGATTATCGAATTATTTATTGTAACAGGTGTATTGGTAGGTATTTTCTTACATATTTTCTTACATCGATCGATATATACATATCTATATGAAAAATCGTATTCGACCTTCTTAGATCAAGCTCCTTAGATTTATCATTGATCTCATCATCTATTTTCTATTTTATTCTTATTATTGTTAACGCGCCGTTCTTATTACTGTTAACGTCGAAAACATTCGAGTATCATATGCGCGACACTGCTGGTTGTTGCTCTCCGATTATCGCGCTTTTCTTTAGAAGCATAGAATGAATAAAAAGGCGAACTTGTTCACCAACGGACAAGTTTGTTTGGTCGCCTGAAAAGAGGATAAAGATTTTTGGTGAAACAGACAGCCTAAAAATTATATCTTAGACGATACAGTTACCGTATAATCGCGTTTGCGTATGAAAGGTCAGGGCATGCCAATCTTCGTTCGAGTCGATCTGTGTGCAAATGAAGAAGGACCATCGTGGAAAGCGCAGAATAAAGATTGCGGGAGTCTAGTGACGTAAACAATGACCTGCATGTCGGTCCCGGTTATTTTCGTTTAGCTTGCTTCGCAATTTCCGATTCTATCCCCATCCTTCGTCCCGGCCTCGCGCGTCCTGTTTCGCGAAAAATTCTCGCCTGGTTGCCGATGATTGTATTAAATTTATGACACTCCGACACACCTGGTGTTGTAATCTTTCCCACGCGAGTGCAAAATTGAGCCTTGATCATCGATAATCTCGTTACGAGTTTCGATGGAACACGAGTGTCAATCTTGGCGTTTCGCTGGAAAAAAATGAAAGAGAATTGTGCCATCAGAATTTTTATCTCCGAGTCGTATATAATTAGGTTACGATTTCTCTTATATCATTATGGTTAATAGTTTTGGGCAATTCTCTGATGAGATTCATTGATCTGCAACAAGATTATATATCTAGAAAACATTTTATCATCTAAGTACGTGTTAAACTAAAAGAAAAAAAAACAACCAATGTTTCTTGTTAGAGATGTTCAAATAATGATACTATAGTTTCAATCATAATAGTAGATTTGGTCTTGACGGACAAGATTTTTGCAATTGTACGAATTGTACAAGCATGGCAAGCTGTGGGGCATAGTGAAATATGACACTGTAATAATTATTTCACTTTTAGAAAACTGTCGAAAATAATTTTCTGTAATTGAAATGTTTCTTCTCTTATATATTATGCTTTTTTTTTTAGTTTAGATATGTATATAGACCTGTAATTGAAAATTACAGCATAGAAGCCAGATTATGCCAAGGAACCATCTCATTAATTTTTTCATGTGTTTTATATGCGTTACATATATATTTTGTTAGACATAGTTTATTGGCAAATTCTAAGAATAGTAAACGTGAAGAACTGTAAAATTAGTTTATCAAATATTCTGTTGGAGTGGGGAAAAAAAATCGAGGCTACCCCTAGTGTTATCTATATTTGTAAAAAAATTTGTATTTTTCTAATGCGTATGTATAATTAAATTTACAATTTACGAAAGAGATATTGAGCACACGCTACCAGATCGGGGAAGAAAAATTATCTTTGGTGTGTGTGTGTGTGTGTGATATCTTGTTTTCCAGAAATTGTCTAGTGTATTATTTACTTTATTGAGTGTAAAAGAACGCATTGAATTCATGGCAATGTAACAATTCGTAGTACAAATGCGTTTATTCGTTTGTTCACTGGAATTTAGTGATGGTACTAACCGGTAGTAGTCAATGTAATATTCATGAGCGGACTACAAAGAGAATATATAGTACATACTACTAGCATTGCGTATATCGTAGATTATTAAGGTAAAATGAAAGGACCGATTAATGCTCGTGGATTCTCGTATAGCGGGTTACCGAATACAATTTGCTCGCTAACATAAAAAATTGAGATCACGTGGAACCAGAGAGCGGTTTCGGCTTACGGTAAATTATGTTGCTGCTGGCAGGAGATAATAAATTATTTCTCAGACTTGCGTCAAGTTCTTATAAAGTCGAGAATAGTGTACTTGATATACTAATAGCTAACTAGAAATAAATAAAATTTAAACACGAGTAAACATATTATTGGTATTTAACTGATTTGTGAGTAAAATTTAAATACATTTTACTGGTATTTCCTACTTTTTTGTTTTTTATTTTAAAACGTTTCGTTATAAATTTGGATAATTATCAGTTAATCGATCGGTGGCATAGTTGTAGTACGTTTTTAATATTATGAATATATTATGAAATGTTAAAAACTAAAATAACGATTTTTTTGTCAATTTTTTATTTGATCATTACAATTTTTTTTGCAATTTTTTAAATTTTTAATGAACTTAGGGCTAAGTGTTACATATGCAAATCTGCTAGAGTACTGGCTTTCTGTCGTTATTGTTATGGTTGTTATTATTATTATTATTGATTAGAAATCTAGGAACTTAATCAAACTAAAATTGCTCGAAGTGTGCACGAGTAAGCAAATTCTGAAGCGTATTCTATTTGACTGCAATCATTATTATTACAAATGCGCACAATTTACAAAATGAGATGACCTTGAACTTTGATTTAACGGGATTGAATGTAATCGTCGAGTCCAAATTTTCAATCTTTAAATACGCATCGGTATTAAACGCGATGAACAAACTGATTGTCGAGTGCATCCTGTCTGACAAGATGCGGGCGTCTTTACTTACTTACGCCATCAGAGTAACTTACAAATGGACCGTCGTGCAATTGTCGGCGGAAGACGCTTGTTATATCCCCTCAACCGAACCTAACCAATCGTTATTATCTTAACTCACGATCATTGCACGGTTCAATATCTCTAACTACAGCGAGGCAATCCGCGATTTTTTTTCATCTCACGCGTTTTGCCTTTTGATTTTTAAAGATTGTAATCTTTATATATATATATATATATATATATATATATATATACATATATATATATATTATAATAATACATTAAGCGCACGCGCGTACAAACACACATTAATCGATATCAACAGATTTAAGGTAAATGTACCAATGTCGGGACACTTAAGACCTAATATGTCTGGACACCTTTATCACTTTTGTTTCTTTTAGAAGAAGATTATATGTAAGTCTCATCGTATTAAAAGTTGAATAAAATTTGGTATCTGCCAAGGTATAATAACTTTAGTAAGTAAGAAATTAAATTGTCGCGAATATGTATATAATGAAGTAATGTACATCGCAATTTGCGAGTTTAATTAGCGCCGAGTAAAATGCACAGCACAAAGAGTGACGTTAACCGTGCAAAACTTTTTCGTCTCCAGGGAAAGCTGACCTTCTGTGAGGAATGGACCGATCGAACTGCGTGTTACTTGTCCCAATTGTGCCTATGCGTGTAGGGGTATGCGGGTATATATATCGCCCACGCGATACGCGCAGATCCGTTATTAAGCACAGGAGGCAGGGAGTCTGGGAACTGTCGGTTTTATTGATGTGAGATTTAACACATAGAACACACCCACGGTTTGTACCGACCCCTTCGTACCGTAGTTTGACTTAATAACTACACGTCAGAATAATTCTGATACGACTATGTCAGTGCCGCGAGTTTTAATTGAAATACTAAGACGTGATATATAGACCTAGAGCGCGTCGAGAAAATTTCAGAGAAGGGCAAAAAGAAGAAAAATGTCTCTCTAATTCGAGCGTAGCGCAATCTCCGATCGCGTAATTATTCCAACTCGTGATAATTCCAACTCTGAGCAATTTCAAGTTGAGCGCTTAAATTTCGTCTTCACGTGCAATTTTGTTTCATCGGTCTTCCCAAGTTGCGTCGTTGCTGTCGAGATTGTTCTACGGAATAACGATATCTCGAATAACGATTTCTCGAATGTAGCGACATTCCTATAAACTATATAATTTTTTAAATTATTTTATTATTTTATTTTATACACTTCATGTCCATAATCATTTCGACTATGATAGTTTTTATCTGATGCCATTATATTATATATAAATAATGTTATATAATTTATATATATATATATATATTTAATTTATATATATATATGTATAAATTTGTCACGCTATATTTTGTCCACCAAACATTTTTATCTCCAAAAATATTATTTCTAGAGAAAAATGTTTTAAGTAAAAATTGTTTGGTTTGATGGGGGATACATGATTCTGATGCAAGTCATGTCATAGATGTCGTTTTCAAGTTTTAAAGGCGATTAATTTTTTAAATGAAAGCTGATTTTTTTCCTTGAGATAAAAGTTAATGATCTCGTCGAGACGTTTTCAAAGCACTATAATAAAGCTCTCTTTCGTTAAGAATTTCCTGAGATATTTACAATTTTTTTATAATATTTTAAATATAAAATATAAAATCTCTCGTGAAGTATTCATTTTTCTATGACTTTACCTTCATACTTTCATACGTAAAATAATGAAAGGAAGCGAATAATAATATTAATTTTTCCATTTACAATTTTGCAAAATTGAATGCGTCTACAAAATGCAATCGAATTTTTAAAAATAATGTTTCTATTTTTTTTTTACAACAATTGATTCCTTTCATTATTTTACGTATAAAAGTATGAAAGTAAAGTCGAAAAGTAAATACTTCGCGAGATATTTCATATTTTATATTAAAAATATAACAAAATTTTAAATATCTCAGGAAATTCTTAACGAAAGAGAGCTTTATTATAGTGCTTTGAAAACGTCTCGACGAGATCTACAACTTTTATCTCAAGGAAAAAATCAAGTTTCACTTAAAAAATTAATCGCCTTTAAAATTTCTTGAAAATGACATCTAGGTATGACGTGACTCGCTTTGGAATCATGTGTCCCCCTTCAAACCAAAGAACTTTTTTGAAACATTTTTCTCTAGAAACAATATTTTTGGAGATAAAAATTTGTCACGCTTTATTTTGTCTACTGTATATATAATATAATATATTATAATATAATATAATATAATATATATGTTTCTTACATCGATATAAAACTTACTAAACTGTTGGTTAAACTGTTTAGATAAATTTATAGCGCTGATACTAATTTAAACACTCTAATTGTACAAAATGCAACTTGTAAAGAATTACTGATATCACTTTACTTTTCATGTAATTGATAATTACCTGTTCTGTACTCAGTAGATCAATTGTAGAGATAAGTAGCTGAGTCTGGAAATTAATTATTGATGAGCTATCAGTAGAGTACCGTACCCCGAGCACCTTCAGATAAGCTCGAAATAGGTAAATCACAGCTACCATAATTTAGTCGACGCAAATACGCAAAAGCTATTTAACCATAATTGGCGATATCAGTGATGAAATATAATATATTACAAATAATATGATGTATATATATCATATATGTTTAATTGAAAGCACAAAAGTATTACGAACGTATTATTTTTGCACGGATATAACATCTCGTAGATCCATTGCGTTGAAATAAATGATTGACAATATATTTATAGATTAATAACAAATATATAGATTAATATATTTAATCTTGGAATCGTATTATTTATTAATTTATTTAATTTTGAGATACATATAAATTGCTCGAAATTTACAGAATAAATATAATTAGAAAAAATAGGAACTAGAAAATATATCTAATAAAGAAAGCCAGCTCGGCAAAAAGTGATAATAATGAAGTGTTTTTCGTGAGAGAAAAAATGTGTTCAAAATTTTATAAAGATGTTATCGTGTTACACTTTTTGTCGAGCTTTTTTTTGATAGACAAGTAAAATTTTCAGGAATTTTAATAAGAACATCATGAGGATATGATAAAATATTAGAATTTTAGCATATCAAAATACATTATAATTAATTAAATTTAAAAGTTTCAATAAACAGCGAAAAATAAGGAAAAAAGAGAAAGAGGCAAAATAAATATAAAACAAGTATGTTTGTTGATGCTTTTAGAATATATAGTTTTTAAATATTTTCATTTTTTTGTATCTCAATAGACTGAAAGACCGGAGAAAAAGAAGATATTTATATATTTACATATCTGTATGAAATAAAAATAAATTAATATCTGTAAAACAGGAATAGGAAATAATTGTTAATATTTAGATTCGTTTCTTTATTTCTTCTTCCCAAGTTTTTGTTAAATAGAATTTGAGATTTGTATGTCTGGCCTTCTTTCAGGATTAAATATTTTATATGTATATAAACTGGTGAAATAATAATAGGCAGATATTTTCATATACCACACATAAGAAAAAGTATAAGAAAAATTAAGAAATATAAATATGGACATCTTATAACTAGATATTTTATAACATATCTCAATAGATTGATTTAATAATGTCACTATATGTTAATAACGTCTCTTTTCTTTTCTGCTCTAATTTAGATTATATATTTGATTGTTACAGAATCATAGTAGTAAAGAAATAAATTGAAAAATTTGATTAAAGTTTATTCTAACGTAGAGAACTTTTTTGAAATAGTAATAAAAAAAAAAATTAAATTGAATAACAAATAAGATGTTCGATGCGCGTAACAATTATTTAATCGACTCGATTATTTATATATTACAGAAAATATCCAAGCGGGAAGGAGCATCTTCGCATCGAGGGAACATCCCTGGACATCCCGAGCAGCCTGAGAGGAAGTGGAGGCCTAGGAGAGGCATCAGGCGCCGGCGGAACAACATGCGGTAAATATAATTGGTTTATACATATTGTATCTTTTTGCGGAAGGTTTATCCAATCGGTTTTTCAACCGGATAGTTAGAGAGTAAAAATTAGAAAAGTTTAATTTTTGTAATTCTTGTTCAATAAATAGAGTAGTTTCAAGAAATTGAACGTGATTTTTTTTTAAATTAAATTTGTTTAACGAATTAAAATATAGAATTTCGTGTTTTATGTTCGGTAATTATTTTTCGAAATACTGACTGTTTCTTTTCTTTCCCGCTCTAATTTGGATTATATATTTGATTGTTACAGAATCATCGTAGCGACGTTGCAGATACAGCTCCGCTGCTGCGCATCGGGGTCGGTGAGTCATAAGTTACTTTTTGCTTGAATTTTCGAGGTAATAGATCTGTAAAGAAAAATATATATATATGTTATATATGTACAAAATTACGACAATAATTATCCAATTCAAACTAAATTACTAAATACAGGTAATTATCTATTTACCAAACTATATTTTGTAGATCATTAAAATAAAACAAGATTAACAATAATTCGTTGCAATTTTACATTTAATAGCTCTAAAAATTACGGCAGGGCATGAATTCTGCTTTGTCCATGATATTTTAAACAAGAATCCAAATTTCTTTTCCACGTGTGTAATTTCTTTCTATAGGCATCAACAATTCGTTATTTTGCAACACACCGAATGCGATATGTTTTAAATCTCTCATGGGAGTCACAAAAACTATATTGTGCAAAAGAAGAACTTAACTAGTTTTGAATTTCATGGGTGCTATCTGGCAATTCATAAAACATGATTATTTAATTCTCAATTAATAAATGATATAACAAGAAATAATATAAGAATTATAAAAATAAAAAATATTATATGTTTGCACGTTGTTTGTCTCAATCAAGTTGTCTCCTAGAAATCATTCTATGTGCTATACGTGTTCGATCAACGTGCTAATATAAATACGGGTACAGAACTACAGAACAGCACGTAGCAGCATCTCATCTGCAACCTCAGACCAGCGTCTCATTCTCTCTCTCTCTCTCTCTCTCTCTCTCTCTCTCTCTCTCTCTCTCTCTCTCTCTCTCTCTCTCTCTCTCTCTTTCAACATTCAGAACGTCCCCAAAAAGTGCAGATAATAATATTTATTTTTTATATAAAGACAACGCAATAATGCGTTTACAAATTAATATTTCAAAATGCAAAACCTTTCAAGCATAATTTGTATAAAAGGCTAAAAAGCACGGCACTTTTTTCCGCAACAAAGATTCGTTTCCAGATTGGCACACTCGATAGATTCCTGCCTCGATAGATTTAGAGTAGATATTTTATTATCCGTTTTGACCAAAAGCGTACTTTTTTAAGTCAAACTACGACCGAGTTTCCTCAATTGCAATTCTCTTTTTTTGTTTTTCTTTATCTTTTATTTTTTTCTTTGCAGGATTCAAGCGTAGCGAATTATTAATCTCCCGATGTGTTCCATTGCTATTCCGGCTATCCGATACTTTTGCCGTAAAGGCAGAAATATCTGTATATTTTCTAACATTTTGGAAATAGCGTAATATATTGTGTTGCACCAAATCAATATATAGATATACTTTTATCATAAAAGGATTATTATGCGAAATCACACAATATTGATTCTGAGCTACATGTAGAGCTACGTTAAATAAGATTCAGCCAATTTGAAAGTAAGAGAAAACAGGCTTGTAGCAACTGTTACATAAAGACGTATCTGTGCTCTTTAATGGAATATCAAGTATCACGTAACCACGAACGTGCCTCTTGGATCGATGGGCATTACGTCGAACGTGGATCGCTTGCCGATTTTACTGATAAAGTAGAACGTACCGAGCAAATTCATAGCATGTACCGTCTCGTATCGTGAAATTTCAATTTGAAAAAAAATCTGTTATCTGTATTACTACGATATATTTAGTTAAGCCCGATAACTCAACTATCTCTTTGAAAAGTGTAAATTTTTATATCAATATCGACCATTTGCAATTATACATTATTAACTTACAAATTCTCTGACAAGTCCGAATTTGTCAAGAAACACGCTTTAATTCTTTTTTATAAAAACTTAATAATTATATATATATATATATATATATATTTATGTATATGTATAATACTTGCAATTGTTAATGTTAATCCGGTAATGCCAACTGTTTCAAGAACTTGAGATTCATAAAAATAATATTTTATATCGTAAAATATTCAAAGTCAGAATGATGGTGTTAATGACTCATAAAAATATTGGGAATAGCCTTGGTCGGAAAACGAGTAGCAGCTATAAGTTGTGCGCAACAAAACCAAAAATTTGGAATCTTTATTACTTAATGAGACTTTTCCTATTCTTTCTCTTTCTCTTTTTCTCTCTGGGATACCTTTGAGAGGACCATGCAATCGTAGATGGGATGTTGTTAAGTATTCTGCGCGCATTCCGTCGGGTCTTCCCGTTAATAACATCACGCATCCCGAACATTTTTCTCTCAAATACAAGATTCGACACCGACCTGTATATAAGGAGATCCCCTACGGGACCAAACCACGTAAACAGATGTTAAATTTTAAACAGATAATAACACACTGTCATATGATATTGTTACTTGTGTCACTTGCATGACACTGTTTGGTCGCTAGCCGCCTACGCAACCCAGTGTATCTGGGTCTTATTATAAAGCCCCTTGCACAATGCCAGGCAACAGGCAATAGGAACAGGGAATAGAAATCAGAAATCATGTATAAATGCAGAATAAACAGTGACACAGGCAATAGGCACAGAGTTTCCGTCACGTTGGAAATTCTGTGCCTATTGCCTGTTGCCAACCAATCATAGCATTCGAATTTTTTAGGTTGTAATTAACGATTTTTTGGTTATTTCCTGTTCCTATTGCCTGTTGCCTGGCATTGTGCAAGGGGCTTCATGCATCATCAGGTCACATTCATCAATAGATGAATGGACGATTCTGTACAACCTGAACTTCTCTACTAATGATATACAGATCGGTGTCGACTCTTGAATTTGAGAGAATGTATGGGCGATGCGACGCCTAGCGGCGTCGATGCAAACTGCAGGTAATACAGTTACCGCGCGGGCGTGTATCACTGGTGGCGTGAACCGCCACATTTGGCAAATGGTAAATTAAATAGAGATCAAATTAATATAAAATAAATTTCTAATGTATTCTTCAGGTGAGCTTTTAAGAGCTCTCATTTCTATATATGAACCGCATGTATCTAAACAGTTTTAATTTTTGAAAGAGGTGCACTACCTATTTATCTATGTTATGTTGAAAATTATCATTATACGAAGATAATAACTAATATTAGGTATAAGTAATCTTGACGCTAACGATCATCCGTTGTTTTTTTTATGCGCTATTATTCTTTTACTACGGTGACATTACACAGAGGAGAGACGTATTCAATTTTGAAAGTTTGAATATTATCTGTCTACCTCAAGCTACCTTGTAATACGATTAAAAAAACGACGCGGTACCCTTGGAAAAGTTAAGATGGCTTTAGAAACTCCAAATATCTTTGGCGAAAAAGCGATAATGTTCTCCTTCAAGCCAAGCAGTTCGGCAAAGGAAAGGATTCCGTATCTTGCTTCTCCTTTCGGAAACAGGATTATCCAAGCCAAGTGACCAAAAAAATCTGAGGTAGAGAAGATAATCCAATTCTCTTTTACGGATGTTATCAATGGAACAATAAAGAATATCCTTTTTTTCCGAGAGATATACACAATACTTGATTTACAAAACTCTAACAAACCACAACTTAATTCTCCATGCTGATTGAGTTATGTGGCGCAAATTGTTAATAAATTTCTGCTTCATTTTAGAATTGGATTTGTATTTAGTGCTTTAGATCTTGATCAGTATTTAAATTGAAATTTAGTAATTTGAGGATTGATGAAGCATTGGATTTTAATGATTTTAACATTTGTATTAATATCAGTATTCTGCATTTGTTATAAATGCACATGACTCTCTGACAATGAGTTTAATTTACATTTTAAATATTACACTGAGAAAAAAAATGTGTCAATCCCAAGAAATATTTAGTCCGATACGTTCAACTAAACATTTTAGTTAGTTAACTAAACATTAGTAGAATTAATTAATTCTTGATTAAAGAAACGAAATAAATTGTTGAAACAACTAATATTTAGTTAACTAACTAAAATGTTTAGTTGAACGTATCGGACTAAATATTTCTTGGGATTAACAATTTTTTTTCTCAGTGTAGAACCTTGCAACTTGTATTCGCGTTAAT
Organism: Temnothorax nylanderi; assembly: GCF_030848795.1. Taxonomy (NCBI): domain Eukaryota; kingdom Metazoa; phylum Arthropoda; class Insecta; order Hymenoptera; family Formicidae; genus Temnothorax; species Temnothorax nylanderi. The sequence continues at coordinate 25,613 of NW_027249416.1, forward strand.
TATGATTAAATGTTTTGAACTACTTTGAACGCTAGAGGTCTCATCGGTTTGGAATAGAATTTTATCATATATAATACACGCAAAAAAATATTACCATTTCACAATTATTATGTTGTTGAGGAAGGATGAAAACACGGTTGGGATCACCTGGCATTACAAGACTATTGATTATGTATTACGATTGAAGAGAAATTTGTTTGCCCAAATATGGCTTGGTCATAAACGAGTGGTTAGTCTTAAGGGGGTTTCTGGGTTTGAAAGGTCGTAAAAGTATTTTTCAGGAATTTTTTTGTGGAGAAACGAAAAAAGCGAATAACGTTATAAATAACTTTGCATGTTCTTTTAGCCTTATTTTAATAATATAGGTACAATATTTTTATTTTGCAAGTAACAAAAATGCTCTTTTTTTTCTATGTTACATCCTGGTCACTAGATAAATGATTCTAGCTGTTTTATAGGTATGTGAAACGCAAAACAAAAAATTCTTTTTCAGGAGAAGCTTGGCTATGTCTAAACTAGAACTAAACCAATATTTCCATTCTGAATAAAATGGCGGCTTTTTTATAAAAAAATATTATAGTTTTTTTCAAAATTTTGTTAGCATTTTGTTAAAAGAAAGAAAAAAAAACTAATAAATGTATAATGTTTATTCTAGTTGAGATGATAGCCACATTTCTCCTGAATAAGGAAATTTTTAGTTTTTTGCATTTCAGATATCTGAAACAGCTAGAATCATTTGCACCGTCCATCATTTACACTTTCTAGTGACCAGGATATAACAGAAAAGAAGAGCATTTTTGTTACTTAAAAAATAAAAATATATTCTTAAAACAAGGCTAAAAGGACGTGCAAAGTTTAGCGTTATTCGCCTTTTTCGTTTCCCTATAAAAAAGAAAAATATTTACGATTTACGATTTGTTAAACCAGAATACTCTCTTAAAGGAAAAGAGAGGAACAATACAATGTTTATAAACTCAAAGCATAATTATGACAATATAATCATTAAAGTCACACAAGTCGCAAAATATTACCCATCCTGTATGACTACCTTAAAAAACAATTTATGATCAATGGAAGAAAGATATCTATTCTAAAAACATTTAAATAAGTATGTTTTTAACATAAAAACAATAATTACTTTAATGTAAAAATCTCTTATAAGATACTTTTATAGCATAAATTATGCTATAAGACAAAACTATAATAAATTTGTAGATACTTGTTTCTGTTAAAATTATCAAAAATTTAAATACGTATTCATGAATGCGATCTTTTCTATCTAACGATAAAAATTTTAGCTGATTAAATCTTACTCAATCGAAAATGGAATATTTTAAATTGCAATTAAAAAAGAACGATGTTGTGATTGTCGCATAAAGACCATAATATCGGTAAAAGACTAAAACGAAATTCCGGGTAATCCCTTTCCAGAAAATTGCTTCTTCTTGCTACCCTCGCGGTTGTAATCTCCGGGTAATAATTAAGTTATTTAAGGTTTACGGTGAATTACTGCAACCGGAAACGACAAATCCTACAAGTATAGAGAGAATATCTTTTAAAATGGTAAACGAAGTAGAGTTATAAAATAGTTTCAAGATATAATCGTAATTGGTTCATACAATTTTCATTATACAGGTATCAGATCCAAATCGATACCCAAATCAATTTAATCTTTAACAATTTGTTTATTATATTATAAAAAAATATAAGCTACAAATGGAATTTATCGATTCCGTCAAAACTGTAAATGCTACTAACTCGAGATAAAAATATTTTTGCGAAATATTTCTCGATAGCGCAAGTACTCGCAAGTAATTTTCTCATAGCATTTCATTACAACAAGAATACTATTCGAAAAATATTTTATTATCTCATTTTACTCCATAAAGCACCATCTCTTTAGAAATGCATTTTTATTCTTTCTCTTTTTTAACATTGTCATCGTGTTAAAAAAATTAAACTAATTTGATGTAAAAGGATAATTTAATGATAGAGATACGTAGAACGCTACTTTATGTTCGCAGATGGTTTATGTTTTCTTCACGAGATCACGCGAAGAATGTGAAATGTGATCAGTGCGAAATGCAATGAAAATGCAAAAACGATCGATATCGATACTAGTATACATATATGATGTTGATGGATTCAAATTCCAATGCTACAGAAACACGAGAATGGTTTTTACATTTATTCGTGACAATGGAGATGCAACAATTAAAAAGTAGATATCAAATATCTGTTAGGCACAATAAAAAGATATTATGAGTCACAACAGACTAGGAAAGTATTTGAAAATTTTATGTTTGTAGCACACATATAAAAACTTTTTGTGTCTATTAATGAATCTTTATTCTTGAATTTTTATCTTATAATGAGATATAGCAGTAGAAGCTATATGTACATTTGAAGCGATAAACATAACGATGATAACGTGCATATCGACAATTACAAAATCAATATTTTTATTTCTATCTTTTTATGCAAATTAAAGACTAAATTAATTCCTATTATAGAAAAATCATGCGTATGAAAATTAAGCAGCTTAAAACATTAAATTCAACAATTCGATTCGAGACACTTGATTAATAATTATAAGCGATACTTGTGCAAACAGGCAATTAAAACGTGTGTTTTTTTGTTACACAGACTGTCAACTCAGACTGTCTCTTCTGATAACATTTTATTTTGTGAAATAAAAAGAAGTATATTTATTTATAATTTATAAAGATATGAAAATATTATGAAATATTATCCGTCTATGTTATTAGAAAATCGTTAGGAAATAATAATTTGGAATATTAACGTCGTTATTGGAGCATTGCATGATTTTATAATCATGTGGGTAATAATACCGGCAGTTTCAATTATTCCGTTGGATTACTTGAGCAAAAAGAAACAAATCAATTTGCAAAGAAATATCGCAGATCACATTGTTAACATTGGAGACTTGCATCTCGAGAATCGGATCACAGCGGCGAGACACGAAACCTTTAGTGGCGTATCACGTGTTACAGAGCGGGTGGTGCTGCTGGTGCACGAAACACACTTTCGCGCGAACGTTCCCTCGGTAACAGTTAACTGGAGCTGCTCCGTCTCGGTCTACGATCTAGTCATTTAGCAGAAGGAACCGACTGGCGCGGAGCACGTCTATGCTGCTTATCGAAACAGGAAGAAATGACGGTTTCTTCGGGGGATTCCCAGGCTTGCCCGTGCGCTCGGGTGATTAAGGACCAAGGGATAAAGCTGGGTAGAGAGATACCGCCATGCGTTGTAGATGGAACGACGTGGGCGTGCGGACGAACGAAACCACGAGAGAGAGAGAGAGAGAGAGAGAGAGAGAGAGAGAGAGAGAGAGAGAGAGAGAGAGAGCAAGGACAACGTTTGAAGATTGGGTCGCTTGTAGGTATGAGCGCGCGGGCTTATGCGCGAGGCGTGCGCCACCATCACCACCACCACCACCACCACCACCACCGCCAGCACCACCAGCACCGCCGCCACTGCCGCCACCACCGCCACCACCGCCAGCACCATCAGCACCACCTCCACTTCTGCCTCCTCGATCAGTCGACCCCGTGCAACGCGGCATGCCGGCTGCCGCGTGATACTGTTCCCACATAGTACGTGGTGCGCTCTTCGTGAAAGCCCGCCGGAATAATTTCGTAAAGTCGAAATCGTAATTTCTAGCGATCGTCATCGGCAAGCAAAGAGAGAATAGGAAAACACGTCGTGAGGAGTGACGCCAAGTCGCTTCTGGAAACGATAAACTTTAGGGGGAGGGGGGTGAAAAGAGGGGCGAGTAAGCGGAAGCGATTTTGAGAGGTGAAGCTCTATATCCTGCGCGCGTGCGTGTATATTGTGCACGGGAGTGTGTATGGGAGGGAAAGTAGGGTGAGTTTAGAAAGCAAGAAGAGGAAAGGAAGGAGGAAATGGAGAAAAAAGGGAAGAAAGATCGTGACGGGGAAGATCGGGTTAGAGGGTGGAAATTGGCCGTTTGAGAGCTCGTGGTTTTGATGAGGAATAGCTTGTCGCTGTTGGCGTGACTTTATGGGGAAAAGGGGCAATGGCGGTTCCTCCTCCCCACTCCTCCCCGGTCCTCCCCGCCCCCTTCCCGCCCTATCCTATCCCACCCCACCTCACCCCCAAAAGTAGCGCCAGAATTATTTTAGCTGATCCGGTTAGAGATCATTTGAGAGAATGTATCTCGGAGGAATTGTTTGCCGTTACACTCGCAATTTAGTGCAAAGAAGCTACGAAGTTCGCTCTTTACAAAGTAGTATAGTGATCCATTATTCAAGACGGAGAACGTGTCTTTACGTCTGGAAAAACTGTTCGCTTCCTTGTGATATGAAGAATACGCGTTGGAATATTCTTTAGTTGTATTTTAAGATACCGAATCTTAATTTTAAGATTCTTTTTTCTTTCTCTCTCGTAATCGCGATACCTCATATTGTTCTGCGTTTCCTTTTGTATAATTCATAAAAAATTGATGTGATTTTTTTTTCAAGAAAAGCATAAGAAATTTTACAATGCTAATGTAATTCTATACATATATATAGCCGAAGAAAACAACAGTTCGACAATAGATTCTAAAATTTTTTTTCTCAAAAGGAACAATTACATATTTTACATCATGGAAATGAGATTAACTAAATGACAAAAGATCAAGTTCTGAATGGTAGATTTTATATGAATTCTGTTATCAACACAGTGATTGAACATTGAAGTCTAAAGTCATTGAATATGTACTAAAGTGCTCTTAAGAAATGAAATCTATTTATCAATTATTTTGGTTTTGAAAGTAGATAGCATTTCAAGATCTATAATAAAGTAATTCTTTCAAAGGACAAGATTCCTTCTTGTGTTCTTGTGTCGACGAGATTTTTAGCCAACCTTAAAGAAATTTGTTGGTTGTAATTGTGGGTACGCAATTTGATCGAGTTTTAAATTATACAGCGCGTGGTGGATACTTACAATTAGCGGTTTAATAGTATGCATATGCCGTCGCGGGATTCTATCTTTGGTTCATGAAGCTTTAATGATGATTCGTGGTGGACTGCATTATTGCAATCGACACCGTGCGGTATTCCGGCGTTGCGGTTTACAGCGGATACTATAGTCGGAAGTAGAAACTGATTCGCGAAATACGAAATTATTATCATGTGTCGCAAACGGCCATGTAATGCGATAATCGGAAAACTGAAGTTATATAGGAATGCGATTATCCATGCGAAGCATAATTTACACCCTTATTGATTGATAACGCATATGCTACGCTTTCATAATTGTTAATTTAATTTTAGTAGCCTAATAAACTTTCCGTCTCGTTTTAGTCCCTCTGAAAACAGAAAGAGAATCAAATAAAGATTAATTGCCTTTGGTAAAACTAGAAACTTAATCGCATGCAGATAATTATTTGCATCACGATAATAATCACTGTTTTATTGTGGCAAGTAATCTAATTTATTATTATATGTGATAATAATAATTATTTAGTTGCAAAAAATAATTTTATATTATATGTTATAATGTTATATATGACAATAACTATTTTTTCTTCGTAAAAAGTGGTTATAAATTACACGTAAACAATTAACACGTAAAGGAATACAAGGAATAATCTTACATTTCGCGTGATAATGGTTTTCGATGTGATTTTATTTTAAAGATTGGCGTTCTATAAATTATTCTTATTGTTGCATCAGGCTATTTCTCATCAAACACTTTGAGTCTTCGTGTAGGGAATTGATTTATTTGACAAAGTGTATATATATATATATATCTCATTTCCTTCTTCTTTTTGTTAAATAGGCTTAGAGAATCGAAAAAGAGAAATTACCGTCCCCTCGCGCAAATGCCGACTTTCCACTCGCTAACTTGTTGAGTCTCTCTCTTGGCAGATATGCTACCCATGGGAAACGCTTTATGACAATTCTAAATCTTTTACGTGTGTATTATTTTTCAATGACCTATAAAAGTTTTGTAGCAAAAGGGAATATCCAATGTCATATATTGACATTGCACTATGGAATTTAACGTATGACCCATGTCTCTACAAAGTATTTCGATTTCGACATTGATATTTTAAGCAACCGGACAGAGATCTGTTGTTTTAGTATCCTTGTAAATGATCATGTCGATCTTTCGGGCAAGTTGATGTAAATAACTTTTGACCAAATTAATCTATTAATCCAAATGACTAGCGTTATTGTTTAAAAGATGATTTTTTTCTTAGAAGAGTAGAGCATTTTGGAAAAATAAAGTTCTCTGTACAAGCTGTAGTTCTCTAACGACTTGTGATTAAAAGATTCGGCATATTTTTGCTTCTCCATAACAATATATATATATATATATATATGTATATTTAAATATTACAAAAAATTACGATACAATAACTACATGAAGAATAAGTAACATATATTTTCATCTCTACTATTTTGAGTTTGGAATTATTGTGCGAAAACTAAAAGTTAGTCGCATAATCAATGGCACAATTGCGAATTATTACTTGATATTTTATTATCTTAGAATTTAGCTTAATGCACAATGCATTTTAATCCCAGTCTTCGGGCAAATCGAGCAATCCAATAGTACGAATTATTATTCGCGATATTAGCAGATTGCAAAGGTTATCGGTTTTCCTTTTCAAAAATCGATATCAGATATAGAAGCATAGAGTGGTAAAAACATAGTGAGTGGTCTTTTTATGGAGTGGCAAAGTTTTTTCTCCGCTAAAAAGCAACACGCAAAGTGCACTGAGTGCAGCTTGAACAAGATCGACGATTCCTAAGGAAACTCTATCCCTCAAAATCGCCTTACTCTTCGCCAAGAATCACTCTCCTCCGCCCGATATCGCGATCTTCCTGATGCACCGTATGCATAAGAGGAAACTCCTTCCCATACGGTGACAACGAAGACGAAGACGAAGACGACAAGGACGAGAAGACGTCGCGAGAGACAATTCGCCTGAAGCATCACTCACTCACTCACCCTCTCTCTCTCTCTCTCTCTCTCTCATCTCTCTCTCTCTCTCTCTCTCTCACTCTCTCACTCTCTGTCCTCTTTCCTGGAAATCTGACGAAGCCGATGCGTGTCGAGTGAAAACTCAACGACCTTATTTCTGCGTAAAGACGCTCGCAGGGGTACCGCATACCGCATACCGCATACCGAGTACCGATGGATAAATAACCGAGCCCCACAGCGTCTATCTATCTTTCCATTGTTCAAAAGACACCGAGGGCTTTCGAAGAGAGACACTCGAAGACGCCGAGCTTGGCCGATTAGTAAAATTTCGAGCGAAACTTGCTTATTCTTATTCGAGCGCGGCTATCCGGTCTGATCATGAGTTCTTGGATGAACTGTCCGTCCTCGTTGCTGCTGTTGCTGCTAGGCTTGAGCCTGCACAGCGCGTGCATCACGCGAGCGAACGTCGCCGGTCAACACGGTGGCCAGGACAGTGATCACGACGGTGGTCACGACGGTGGTCACGACGGTGTAGTCACGACGGTGGTAGTCACGACGGTGGTAGTCACGATTCCTTAGTCGTGGAGACTACCAGCGGGCTGATGCGCGGTTTCTCCCGCACGGTGCTCGATCGTGAGGTTCACGTGTTCTACGGAGTGCCGTTCGCGAAGCCTCCAGTCGGGCCTCTGCGATTCGCAAGCCTCTGCCGATCGAGCCCTGGCACGGGATCCTGAACGCTACCACCTTGCCCAACAGTTGCTACCAGGAGCGCTACGAGTACTTTCCCGGCTTTGAGGGTGAAGAGATGTGGAATCCGAACACCAACATCTCCGAGGACTGTCTCTACCTCAACATCTGGGTGCCGCAAAAGCTACGTCTACGTCACAAGGAGTCGCCGGATAACGTCGGTAACAACGGCATGGCGATATTGGTGTGGGTTTACGGCGGTGGCTTCATGAGCGGTACCGCCACCCTGGACGTCTACGACGCCGACATTATGGCGGCGGCCGGTAACGCGATCATCGCTTCGATACAGTACCGGGTTGGCGCCTTCGGTTTTCTGTACCTCAATCAACACTTTATGAATAGCGAGGAGGCGCCGGGCAACATGGGCCTCTGGGACCAGGCCCTGGCTCTCAGGTGGCTCCGCGAGAACGCGCGCGTCTTTGGCGGCGATCCCGACTTGATCACGATCTTCGGCGAATCTGCGGGTGGTAGCTCGGTATCCCTGCATCTTATCTCGCCGGTCACGCAAGGCCTAGTGCGCCGGGGTATCCTCCAGAGCGGCACCCTAAACGCCCCGTGGAGTTACATGACCGCGAGAAGGCGAACGAGGTAGCTCGGGTGCTGGTGGACGATTGCGGATGCAATTCGACGATGCTGCAAGAGAACCCGGCACGAGTTATGGCTTGCATGAGGTCGGTCGACGCGAAAACCCTCTCTGTGCAGCAGTGGAACAGTTACTGGGGTATTCTCGGCTTTCCGTCGGCGCCCACCATCGACGGGGTCTTCTTGCCTAAGGATCCATTGGACTTGGTCAGGGAGGCGGATTTCAAAGACACCGAGATCCTGATTGGAAATAACGAGAATGAAGGTAGGGATACTGCCGGTGCGACATGTGCGAGTGTTGTTTTACGAGGGAATTACCGCCGACGCTGTTTACGGCTACGGCCGGCTGTGCGGTTAAGCCAAGCTGGATGGCCGGCTGCTGGTTTGTGAATGAGAATATGTGTTTTCTCTGATCGCGGAGCCGCGTTCTTCGGGCTACGGAGTGCCTAAGGACTGGGTCAAGCGGTCTTTCCCGGTTACGATTATTTCAGTATATGGATGAGACGTCAATAGCGCACTGCAGCAGTTCGCTATAACTCAGTTTACACGATGTGGAGAAATAGAGAGATTTACACAAGATAGCTCTTTTGGAGCTTCTCTCTCTATATATATATCCTCTTATTATATATATATAATAATCTTTTTATACCACTTGTCTTTCACGTCACTTCTTAATCTATGGCATCTTTAGGCATTCTCAGCAAATATGTAAAATTACATACGTGCGCAGGCTATACTATGTTATATAAATGTTACCAAATTACCCAATTTTTATCGACACATTTGACATATTTAATTCTTTGACGAATAGAAGGTTGATTGTTTATTTTTTCATTTTTAGAAACATAAAATTTATTTAAAATTTTCTTTAAAAAAAGGTAGTTTTGAAACTTTTTCTTTCAGCAAAGCGCGCATCAGTTTATCATTAAAATTCAATATGGAGCTGTACGTTGAATTATTACATTGTCGATCGAGCGTTTATAACAGACATTAAAATTTATAAATATTGATATTATATAAACGCTTTCAATCTCAGCAATTTCCGTTAATTGCATCTCACGTTATAGATAGCTAACTGTTTTATTTATTACCTTATTAAAATACGCTCATAATTTAATTATTTCGCGATTATTCACATCTATACTTTATTTTTTGTGCGCGCGTGTTTCTCGCGACAATCTTCTAATTGTTAAGTAGACAGAAAAGCGAATAAAATGTAGGGATTGCAGGATTTAATAAAATGTGGCTATTTTGCAGTAGTAATCGTCTACGTCTATGCTAGTCAACAGGGTTATCGGTAAAGTCCTGACACTTACAATTAGAAGCATGCGCGCCGTTCTTTTTCTTCAATGATATAAATAATCAAACTGGGTTACTCCAGATAGGGCTACGTAATGATAAAGACCTGTTTACGTCGTGACCAATCAGTATGTAGTTCTGCCGTATATCGATTAAATGACCAATAGTGAAACGGCATGTACGTTGCGTCTCCAGTCTAACTCGGATGTATCTCCTTGATGAGAGATTATTGATATATGTTATCTTTAATTTGTATAATGCACGACGCTCTGTCCATGATGTTCACTTATATTGTTAACTTGAAGGTACGAGAGCTCGTCATTCTCATGGGAACGTATATACGTCTCATATTGGCATTCAAGTATGCCAATTATTAATTTTTAATAACTGCGGAAAAAGATTTGATAAAGACTTGGCTTATTGATTGGAATAAACAATAGGCGCGAGTCACGAATTGAATAAATATAAAAATTTATGTTTAACGTTACCATATTAAAGTAGTATAGTTATGTTAATTTAATATCAGACATTTGGTCAAGAGCTTGCCTTGCATTTTTTAAAATAAAACGAGGGAGATTTTTTTATATCAGTGGTTTTTAAACACTTTGCCTTTTTTTAAATTATCTACGGCATCTACGCATGTGCACAATATCTTACGTATTTTTGTTTAAGAATTTAGAGATATAAATTCATTTCATCAATTGGATGTCAGAAAGATTAATAAATGTGGAGTGCGTGGTTTTTTTGATTTGTTTATTATGTCATCGCATAAGCGGTATTCTAGCAATCCAATCGAAAATTTATACACCACTATCTTTATTCTCGACACGCGAGAGTTACTGTCGATTTAATGACCGTATTGCTTCCCACGTAGGATCGTTATCTTATGTTTGATTATCCAGGCATTCTCTGTTTCTGGCGCATCTATCTAGCATGCAAATGCCGTGCTGCGGAGTGCGGTGATAAATCGGAATTGTCTGTAGAAACCGCGCACACACGTACACACGTTCAGTGCGTGCGGAGTTTAATTCAAAATATAACCAAGCTTCCTTCGCTAAATCGGTTAATCAAACTTTGGTATTGACAGCGAGCCACCACACCACGCGCAATTCTGTCTTCTTTTATTTATTCTCTAGAGAGAGAAAGAGAGGAAAAGAACGTGAAAGAGGAGATATCGAGGAAGAGAGGTATCGAGATTCTGTGTGTCGTTGGAATTGATTACATACATCTGAATGGCGATAATTTTTAATTCATTAAAAACAGATGAGTAAAATAGATTAAATAGCGCGAGCGAAACAAGGATAAAGCGTCGGAGCTATTGCTGAAATTGGATTGAATTTCACACGTATTACCAGATATCGGCAACAGGTTTCTATAGTAACGACAAATCGAGGATAGAATACGTTTGTTGAGGAGTGTAATTTTTGCTGAGATCAGAGCTCAATCGCGTACACCGACATAAAAAGTTTAATTAAGGATATTCGAGAGAAAGAGGAAGGAGGGTGAGAGAGAGAGAGAGAGAGAGAGAGAGAGAGAGAGAGAGAGAGGGGGAGGGAAACGGAGAACGATTGTACTATTATGTATATTAAAATCTGTTTTTCGCGGTGCTTTATGAAACATTGTCACAATTATGTTACTTTAGGTACGCTGGTTCGTTTATCGACATCTCGTTTAACTTTATAATTTCTCGAAATTATTGATATTACTGTGACAGGGGCAAATAAAATATTTTATTTAAAATAATTTAATAATTTTTGTTAAAATGATACACACACACACACACACACATTTAGTTTTCTAATTAGGTTAAAAGTTTTTTGGTTTTTGGTTTTAAGTGATATTTAGTTTAACAAGATTATAGATTATAGAACAATAATTATCTTCTTAATAATTAAGTGTAAAAATTCATATTAATCTAATAGATGTGAAAGATAATTTCCCACTTAAAAAATAAATAACTTCAGTTAGTAATAATTGGAAAAGGTAATAAATATACTTTAACTTTGAATTACGAGGAAAAAATTGAAGGTTTTAAGTAAATTAAGCTTCGAGAACTTATATAAATGAATATAACAATATTCTATTCTTTAATTAATTTCAAGCGGATTTTGTTTCAATAAAGTTTTGATCTGATAATTATCATGGTGTTTAACATGTCAAAGAGTTGTTGAGACAAATGATGGTTTTCATATAAAAATTTGTCTATCATAAGATTTATTTCAAAGGTTTTTTCGAAAAATCCACTACATATTAAAATATATATATACAAATATATATACAAGTTGTATAACAAGATATATTGAATTTCAATGATAATTTCTAGAGACAAAGTAATGTCCAAAGTAAAGTCTAAAGTGGTTGTTCCTTTTTCAATTTTTGATACGTACAGCGATATCCTAAAGAGCCCCCTTAACCCATTATAACAATAAAAGGATCATTAATGACTGCTTCACGCTCGAACGGACAGTTAAACACCTCGCATCTCTTTTTTTTTTCGTTTCATTCCATGTTGAACTTTTTTCTGGAATATTTCTTTTTTATACTCACAATCAGATATAGTTGGATTAATATCTGATAATAATTGCTTGCTAATAGATAATTGGGTTTATAGATAATTTGCTTGTTGCACGAAGGAATTTGTGTCGTAAAATATATATACACATATTTCGGATAATTAGAAGATACAAAATTGCATCAAAATCCCTACACCTCTGCTGATGTCGCACAAGTGACATTTTTCATTTATTTTATTATCATATGGATAAATGTTACTGGCATAATATAAAATATTGCTATAGTATATTTCGTATTCCTCTTCCATTCTGACGATTAACAACATACATCTCGGTTATCTGATATCGTCATGTTTTCTGTACGATTTGATAACGTGAAATGACAAGTGTCGAGTATCATTATGTATGCATACACGTATATTGTATATACATATATATGGTATATCAACCTCATGAGAAATAGCGAAATGTTATTACAGTTATTGTATATCGAAGAAACTGACAACCCGGATCTGTAATTCATGATGAAATTACATATTAATTCCATAATTATGTCCGTCAACATAACTCGACATCCGTTGCATCAAGATATAATTCTTGTTAATCAAAATTGCGCTGCTTTCACTCGAGACCTCTCACGCCGCGGTTTACACGCTACTTGGCACTTGAGACTTATAGTTATACTTTGGCCTTAAGCAATGCGTGCACACTGACATTTATACGTATTACGCGATACATGGTTTCCATAGATTTATGTGTGCGCTGTGCTTTATTGCTCACATGTAAAATAGCATTTATATTTGGATAAAGTTTCAGTATTTTCGCCTGTCGATGGATAAATGTGCTAGTTAGGTTCTTGCGACAAAATATTTTGCATAATGTAGCGAAAGAGGAACGAATCTGTGCAAAAATACGTGAAAAAAATGTTATTTTTTTCCGAGTGGCAACTAAAAACCTATTGAGGTCTCGCGCTATTTCTGTAACGAAACTTACTCACTTCTTTCAGTTTTTGAAGGAGCACTGTTATATTTATCAAGTACGTTTATTAACGAATATTCTATAACATAATAACAAAATTTATATTGTTTTGTAATCAATATATCCGACATTATTGAGCTGGAAAGAACAGGAAATTTAAGTAAATGTATATTTGATCAAATTGCAATACGTTGTGATTTCAATTCAAGAGACCATTACGTCTACGCAGTAACGATCGCTATTCAATAATGCCGAGCTCGATATAGTCAAATTGTTGCCACACTCAACAAACACCTATATGTATGCACACGTAAACGGACACTTTGTACGATCCATCCTTTATTGGATATTTTCCCTCGACAACGGACGTTCCACTTTAAAGCGTAGATAACGGGAAAGAGGCTCAGAATGCGTTTCATCATTGGGTTAAGGTCGGGTTAATTGATTAACGATATTTGGATAGCGACAGCTGCACTGACGGTATTTTTAATTTTTTAAACGCAAGAGTTTGGGGGCGTTAAATTGCCATCGTTGTGCCATTTTTCATTTCCGTTTATTGCATTACCGAAATTCATGATCTTTCGATGAACTCAAATCTCTTGAAGAAACACAGCAGCGATATGAGATAAAAATAATGAAATGTAGAGTATTCAGAGTATTTACAAACGAATAAAAATATATTTATAATTATTTTTAATGTCAGAATTACGCTATATTTATACATGATTACATATAGTTATATATTTCGAAAAAATTTATTGATCTAAAAATATAAGATACATCTATTTTGAACAAGTCCTTCTTGTTTTTATGATTTTTTTAAAGATAGCAAGAACATGCACATAGCTAATAAAAATTACATTTAGGTATATATATTTTAATAAAACATAATGAATATTACATGATATATAGATAGTGCAGGACATAGATTTTTTATGTTTGCTGGCAATTAACGACGCGGACGTTCTCTTTTTCGGAAAATTTACCACTATCCAATTTTTAATCATTCGTCGCGCATAATATAGGCATTAAAAAGTACATGATTTTTCTCTCCTTTCTTTTCTTTTTCTTTTTTCTTTATGACACAATCGATGCATCCAAATCAGTATAATTACTGGAGTGTCGGCTCTTTTCCTCCTCATTTTACGTGAAGAGTACTTTACGACCAATTTAATATATTGCTTGTAAGTCGAAGTTAGTATATTAGCACTTCTCGCCCACATATCTAATCCGAGTTTTGCGTAGACTATAATTATCACGCATGTGCGTGTGCGTGCGTCTGCATAAATTAATTTGTGTATGATCGACGCCAACGAAAGTTATATGATCAACGCCATAGTTTACTAACAATAAGTAGTATATTTTTTTTAGCAAAGATAATAGCATTTTACTAATTACGATTGTCGTTATTTTGTTTTCCTCGCAAATATGAAATTCTAAAGCAGATGACAAAGCTTTTACCATTACTGTACTTGGTTAATTATTTGGGTGCTGCCAAATGGAAGCTCGTTGCCTCGTCGCTTTGTTGCCTCGGCTCTTTACATACACGCTGTATGCAACGCAGAATGTAACGGATAATTAAGCAGGTCATAACGGATATTTTGAAAAACAGTATTTGCTTAATTATATCCTTTTGCACATACGTCGCGTCTTTTAAGCTGGTTTCTTTACGCATTTCGTAATTTTAATTATACTATATCGCGGTTAATTACACCCGCGAAAAGTTCGAGCTTCCGACTCGTAGACGGTGGGAGAGCACGCTAGGAGAGCGAAAAGAAGCTCTTTTTCTTTTAAAAGCAAAAGATCTCGTGCATAAAATCTCTTCGTTCTGAATATGTCTGTAGCATAAAAAATAAATGTAAAAGTAATTATGCCAAAGGTACATTACAGATTACAGATTTCTTGTGCCAATGTGATACAGTAAATGGCTTTGCTGCTCTTCTCTCTCTTTATGTGTGTATTTTTGAAAATAATGGACGACTGATAGTTATATGATTTCTGTGTACGGAAAGAAGTATACATATATAATATTTAAAAACTATATATTGATGGATATATAATATGTATGATAATAAACTATTTTCGTGTAACTTATACAATTCTTGTTGAAATAAACATAACAAAATAATAATAATAATAATAATAATAATAATGCGATAAATAATGTAACTTCTTTTATTCGATCTTGATTAAAGTTTCCGTTGATATAAATATTCTCAACCTAATAATGTATTAATTAGTGTTAAAAAATTTTTCTTTTTAAAAGTTGATTTATACGTTGATTTAAAAGTTGATTTATTAAAGAAAGAAAGAGAAAATGTATCTTTTAGACTACATATTATATTAATCTTGCATTTAAAAAGTCAATAGTAACATAAATGATTAAAGCTATTAAAAAAACTAAAACTAATGTTACTAATTATATTGTACATATATACTTCATAGAATCTATTTTGTAAAATGTAAACGGATGCAACGCCAAGTTTTGCGAGCATTCGTATTCGCAATACGCGTAAAATTTAAAATTCCAACAGACAACGCGGTACGCATATTTTTCTAAATCCTCTCGCCATGCCGCAACTTTATTAACACGCGACTATTGTAAACGGAGCAGAGTTTTTACGCGACAATTTTTCGTTCTGCTTTCCACGCCATGGTAGCTGGCTAACGGGCGGCAGAGATGATCCAATCGAGCTAGTCGACGTCAAAAAAATTCAGGTTATTTCTGGTGACTCGTCACGCGACGTGTGCTGGTGAATCGATCAAAAAACGTGAAAACGAAAAAATACTCGCAACGCTAATAGAACGCGCCACAGACGTACGCAATGCTATATATAAAAAAAAAAATAACACTCTATTTCTTCAAAGGACACTGTAAAAAAATTTTGTAAAATTACAACTATTATAGTGGGTAATTTTGAGACCCACTATAATAGGTGTAAATTTCCACACATTTTTAATTTGTGTAATTGTAATACAAAATTACTTTTTCCTTCCGTACTGTAATTTTGTAAAATTACAACTATTATAGTGGGTCTCAAAATTACCCACTATAATAGTTGTAATTTTACAAAAATTTTTTACAGTGGATAATCTTGGATATAGTATTCAAAGTTAGTCTTTAAAATCGATTTCTCTGATGGTCTTTTATATAATTTTATTCAAAACGATATAAATCCAGTGAAATACATATATATTTGTGCATACATTGATATTTCTGCTATATCTATCTGTCTATCTATCTATCTACATTATATCTATCTACCTACTTAACTATCTATCTATCTATAATCTATATCTATCTTATAGTCACATTAGTGCGTATATATATTTTTATATGTAGATTTAGCAATCTATGCACAAATAGCTATCTATCTTTAACTATTCTTGGAATATATTCTTTTAAACGATACAATAAACAGCTTGTTAAAATATTTGCCAATTGAATGTTTCAATTTATTATAATTATAAAATAACTAATACAATCTTTTGATTGATTTTGAAGAAAGTTTTATAATAACACAATAAAAATTTAATTTTATAAAAACTTCTTTCCTTTTCTAGAATTTGTAGAAGCACATATACATATACATATTATAACATATTTTGAGAAAATAATAGTTATAAAATAAGCAATCCAGCTGTAAAATTTCTCATGATATCTGTTTGTATTTATGTGAACATATAAGTTGAATCAAATAACTATAAAAATCCATTTCCAGGAGAAAATTCCAATTTTCTCGAATAATGTTCTCTTGTGCGTTCTGTTATAATGGCGCGTTTTCGTATGCTACTAGACGAACGCGCCTTATTTCGTTACGTTTCTGCAGACTTTCTATTCTGTCTTATTCGTCTGACAACTTGGCTTTCTTGTTCTGTTCTCCTTCTACGGCAACCTGGTTTTCCCAGTCATCGTTCTGACATCGTTTTAACATTCGCGCAAGAACTATAGAAGCAATCTTTCATACACGAATGTATACCTATATAGTTTTGCTTTGTTTGAAGTAGTATTAAATATCGCTAGAAGGTACCGTGGCCAACTTAAGTGGTACTTGCGAGATATATGTATATTTTATCGTATATAATTTTCCAAAAACGCTTTTCTTATCTCAAGTTATATTTATATTTAATTGATAGACAACTTAATAATCTCACTTTAATGTGTCCACAATTGAATATAATATTAAACTTTCATATTATTATAAATCGAATTCTTTCTTTCAAGTTTGATATGTGTTTTTTATAATATATTTGTATGTAGGTACATATATTCAGAAATCTTAAATTATATTAGAGGACTTTTATCATTTATATTTATTTAATTATAACTTTGATTTTTTACTTTTAAAGATGACATAATGTTTGATATCAGAATATCGTATTGGATTAGCACAATGGGTATGTAAAGCGAGAAGCTTTCATAGTGACATAATAGAAGAGAATGAGAGAATTTGGCATATCTTTCTCATTGATTCCTTTCTCTCACTTACTCTCGTTTCCGGCTACTCATTCTCCTCAGGCTGACTGCACGTATCTCGTTCTACTTGCGCTCAAAACGTCGCGTCTCGTGCGAGCGTGTCACACGCACCGTGGCGTGGGGGCACATAGTGGCGTTTAAGAGGTGCTTTGCGAATCAAAACTTGCTACCTTTTTCTAAATAAGTTATGCACAATAACTATTGTTATATGTATACAAAAATATAAAAAAAAATTAATTTATTTTTATAATATATTGACGTGTCAAGTTTTTATTAATTACACATTTTTATTGTAAAATTTACAGATTTTATCAATAATTTTTAAACATAATTTTCAATTGTCTAATCTGGAAAATTATACCAAACTCGATTAAAATTTCTTTACTCTCGAGTCTCGAAGTATTAATATACCCAATTTTTTACAATAATTTTTTTACCATTACTTTTTAAAATTGCTCGTTATTTTTTGTTAAAATTGAGTTTAGATTGATGTACAGTAGAATATTTTTTAGATAGGTTTTCAACTAAAATTTTGTCTGATCAGGCACCACTGCACGTCGAAACGTTTAGTCGAGACAACTCGAAAATTCTGACTTTAATGAAGCTTTGCCAACATTTAGAGGACTCTCTAATGTAAGCACCGAGCAATCTGTTTCCTCCCCCCCCCCCCCAAAAGAGACTTTAAGGGTGAAAGCATTTCTCAAAGGGTATAGTCGACGTGTTCGCACAACAGGCCGGCAAGCGGGAGTTTCGAAATGTATGTACATACATATAGTACACAATTGACGATCGCAGATTTTGGGATGCATAACGTTCAAATAGAGAGAATAGAGCGCCCCAAGTTTTACAAGTTGTAATTATATACATGTACCTTTATATATAGTAATTGATATACAGAACGTACTTTCAATCACAATCACTGCAGACGGTGAGTCTGTGTGTGCGCGCGCATATTAAAAAAATAAGAGACTAAAGGATGTTATTTAATTTCTGTTTTTTGCCAAGTTTTAAAACTAGCGTGCGTCTAACAAGACGAGAATTAACAAGGTGCTGATTCTATCGTTATTTTTCTGCTTTATATCCATGTGATTTTCAAGCGTAGCGCGCCAATACACACATCGTGTCACGCAATACTGCATCACGAAGGAAGGAAATACGCGATAATTTACGATGACGTTTAAATCAACCGAAAATTTACGGTTGATCTTTTTGCTCAAATGAGCTTTGAGCGCACCTATGTGTCTGCCATATGTTTGCTTTAGGTATCTCGCGCGAATATAACATTAACCCTCTGACATCCAGTCGAAACAGCATGATACAGCATGATACAGAATGTCCCAAAAACTATCGATTATGCGAAGTAATTAGCACAATGATGCAAAATAGACATAAAATAGGAAGATTAACTTAATATATATATTCCGATTGTTTTAATAGATGTTTATCAAATAATTTTTCTTCTATCTTTGCGCGTTTTGCCAAATATGATTATATAATTTACAAACGTAAAAAAAGTAATCAACACAGATAACGCAAAATGATCTTTCTTTCTCGTCAGCTTTCAGCACATATTGAATGTAGAAAAAATTTTTGTTACGATTATTTTAGTCATTAATTTATTGATATAAAATTTTCTTAATAAAAATCCTTTAGCAACATTGCAAAAAATAGTATGTAAAATTGTTGTGAATGGCAACATTTGTTTATAGATATGTGCTAAATCAAAAGGCGACTTTTATTTTAAAGGCAATATATACGGGCTGATTTTTTTAATTAAAAAAGAAATTTTATAAAAAAGGAAAAATATTGATTTCTCAAATATCGGATTGGTTGGAATATTTCTTCTTATTGACATTCAAGAAACTATCTGCATGTGTGTGTGTGTGTGTGTTTGTTTTGTTGTATATAAATTTAGCGACCTGATGAATATAATTTATAAGGAGTTGTTGATCGATGACCTCAAATTTTGATCAAGTGATCAAACACCGCCATCAAAAAGATAGTATACCTACTTATACATATATATTTTGATAGATACTGGTGCTGGGTTTTTAATTTGAGCGATTATTGCTAATCTAGTAGACAGTAAATAATATTTATAAAACTTGTAATAAAAAAATATTTTATATATGAAATAATTGCATGATTATATTTTAAAATGTATGTATTTTGCAATTTTTAATTCTAATTTTCTCTTTTTCATATTATCTAAATTTTTATGTAAGCGCGCGCGCAGGCACACACACACACACACACACACACACACGCGCACGCACACACACACAAAAAATTTTTAGTCACATTTACCGTTTTTTCGCCTTTCCGCTTCCTCCGGACGGTAATATCAGCTCAGACACCCCGGCTCTGAGTGATTTGCATACGGTGGTCACGCGGAATTTTAAATAACTGAAGAAAGATTCTTTCGCGGGTCGGGTCTGCGATTTACCGAGGACGTGCATATTTTAGAGACTGGAAAGTTGCAAAGGTACAAAAGAGACTATCTAGAATCATGCACTTTAAATTATGATTCTGCAATCTCTGATGAAGATACATTCAACTTATATTAATGTCATTGTTTAATTCTTCCCAAAGGATACGGCTAAGATACTTTTTTTTGTCAGAAGAAGCTTTGATTCCTTATAAAAGTTATTCAAATCTGGCGAGAAACATTGCATAAAAAAATATAATTTATTGACGAAATAAAAAGATAATTTTATATATTGTACATACATAAGATAAAAAATTAAGTGCAAATGAGAAAGATGGAATTTTATCTTTTTTGTGAAAAATGAAAGTTGTTTTAAATTTGCCAATGGATTTTTTAATAAGAATAGGAAAAAGGAGGAGGACAACTTCATCTTTCAACTTTTGTACGTAGTAATGGAAAGTTAATGTATTGTCGTGACGTGTAGTAGGCGCAAACAAAATATTTTATTCCAAGTATATATTGATATATATCATAGAAGTTGCTTTTCCAATGTGGGATTTGTTTTAAGAATTGTGGAACGAACACCACATCGATGATTATCGGTTGATCGTTATTACGGTTTATTAAGCAACTCGTTGATGCATAAACCCGTGCTCATCGAATGATGTAATTTTACATACTCACGATAGTATATTATCGTTTATCTACACTTAATTGATCCCATGGTGTGAATAACCTATCACGTTTTTCTAAGATGGCGTGAAATTTCGATATGAAACTGTACCTATACGTTGCGCTTATTCGTGTACACAAGGACATGAGTATTTTATAAATAAGTATTTTAATGCGTTGCACATGCTTAGGGTAAAAAAGCTTAAATAAAATGCACGTAATTTATTTATAAATAAAAATATGTTTGTTAATATATGCATGAATGCTTAGAGGATAGTGCTACATTATATATTGTTATATTGCAACTGTATGCGCAATTATATATGTACATTTTCACATACACACACACACACACATTTTAGGTTTAATTCTTCTATTTTTATTGAATAAGTATAATGTCAGGATCAGAAATGGTCTCTGTCTTTATCTTTACCTTTAAAGTTCTTTGTAGAAATACATGTCTCGATGGCTTTGACACGATCTGTATACATAGAATGATGTTTAATATGTCTGTATCTATATAAATGAAATACGCCGCGGGAAGCGAGAAGAGAGGTTGTCGATATCATTAAATATAGAATAATCTGTGGATATTAAATGACCTATATCATATTCATATATGTATATAACGTATGTATTAACTGTCTAATGAACGTGTAATTTTTAATGTTCGCATTCATTTTCGACATAATCTAGTTGTCATAATGTTAACAATTATATTATGATAATTATAATAACTGTAATTAAAATATTTAATTACAGGAAGCTATATATTATAAATTGAAAGCAGCGAAACTGTTGATAATCCGGTTTAATTGGCGTTTGATGGTCCTCATTATTTTAACTTGCTCGTGATACATTTACGTTTTTGATGCAAATGATTTAAGTAACGGGCATTCCCCCCCCCCCATGCCAACTCAACCGATAATTGTCCTTGACCATTTTTGATTTGGCCGAAATTTTTTTGTTTTTATACTAAATGAAAGTAGCTACCATGATTTTCTTTAGATTTTTATCTCTACTCATACTTAAGTTATGGATTTAAAAAAAAAATGCAGTTTAAAATTTGGAAAATTTCAAATGCCTGTAACTAAGAAAAAAAAAGATATTGTATAAAATAAGGTGGTCTTTTTTTTCGTTTTTCACTGTACTTTTCGAAGAAAATATCGAAAAAATTTTTAATGGGCAATATGACTGTTTTTTTTTTTAGGATTTAAGTAAAAAATGTTTGTTTTTCTCAATGCGACCGTTTTGATTTTTTTCAAAAAAATATCACAAATTCTAGACTTAATTTCGAAATTTTTAAGACGTATATGAAAATGGGATTCCAATAACTTCGATTTTTTAAGGGACTTTTCTTCATTTTTTTCGAAAATAATTTTTTCAAAATAAGATAGACTCTACCGATGGCTATCAAAAAATTTAATAAATTTATAGACAGCAATTCTGAAATTTCGATTTATAGGTAAAGAGGAAATTCGAATATTTTCTATTTTTTAATTGCATTTTTACTTATTTTTATTATTGAATTACTTTTTTTAAATAGAATATTATAAATTGGAGAACTTTAACAGATAGCATGTAACAATTAAATCGTTACTTAACGTATAGTTAATGAAAAAAAACACGTATATTATCTGTGAAAATAGCAATCAGATTTATTTGAAAATAAAATAAATAAATAAAAATAAAAATTAAAAATAAACATAAAATAAATGAAAAATATATCTAAAAATTATGCCATATTATATAACAACGTTTACACTATTTGGTTTTTTAATTTTTTTTGTCTTGTATTTTTTAAATTATTTTAAATTGTTTGCAACCTTAGAATTATCAATAAGATAAAAATAATAAATTTTAGCTGATAATCTAAGAGAGAGAGGTTTGATATATTTTGTAAGGTAAACAGAACGGTGCAGTGGTATGTTTTTACTATGATTTGCACAGAAAAGACAGTTTGGATATTTAGCGCTTTCTTGAGCTTGTGGTTGTAAACTTATTTTATAACGTGGAACATTGTGCTGGTCAGGTGCTCAGATAAAGAATAACTGTCAAGAGGTCGATAGTTGTGCGGCTTACCCTACATATCTGAACTATCGTCATGTTTTAATCAACCAATCAATAAATTCTCAAGCTAGTTCTCACGGCTTTAAAGTCGCGGAAGTCACCTGGAACGTTATGAACTATCCATTGTCCTGTTTGACACGTGTTGCACGTGTAGGCCGATATGACAGCACGTTTTAAGAGTGCACTTAGCTTGCGAATAATTTGACACTGGATCTCACTGTCTGCATTACGAATAATTTCGTTATCAATGCAATAGACGTTAACATTTTAACTCTAAAATTTTTAATCTTGAAATTTTCTAATGTAAAATTTATTAATTCACTGAATTGAACATTTTTCCTCGACTATACTAGTAAAATTAAATTAATAAGTTAAATTAAGGAATTAAAAAGAATAGTATTAAATTAAGAAAAAAATAATTGCAGAATCTGAATTGTTTATATTTTGTACTCTAAGAAGTTTGAAAAATTGAAACGTAGAGAGAGAGAGAGAGAGAATTGCATTAAAATCTTACTACAAACACGTTTTTTATCTTATATTTTGACGATACTTTGTCACGAAGGGTTGCATTGCAAATATTTTTCCATAATTTTAAATCAGCCTTTTAAAAGCGCGACTCACGAAAGTATACACAAATATTTACATCTGTATAAATATATTATGATTTTATTACTATTTTACACACATATTATTGTATAAATGTATCAAATTCTTTAAACAACTATTTAAATATGTGTAACTTATAATCAGACAAACTTTAAATGCGTGTAATTAAAAAACTCTCGTTTGGAATAAAAAACATGACGCTATCATTACTCGATCTTTTTACAAATCTTTTCACAATATAGTTTTTAAGCGTTAATGTACGTTTAACGGTATTGTGTATGTAGTAAATGTATGTTATATAACTTAAAACTTGAATTAATGAATACAGAGACATTATTTCTACTTGAATATTGATAATGCTATGACATATAATGACCTTAATACAACTTTAATACAATTGAATTGAGATCGTAGATAATCTCGCTGGCTTGATCTCATTGGCCTCGGACACGGATTAGTAAAGAAATAGAATAGATAAAGTTATGCATTATTACTGTTTCTAATGTAATGATAACGTTTCGATTCAGTGTCATACTTCTTGTACTTTTATCCAGTTGTTTTCTCGCCGTTAGACTATCTGCTCAAAAGTTTTGTTACACACGTGTAGTGAGTGATGGTAAAGACACTTTGCGCAAAAGGAAATACGACAGTCGATTTATTATGTACAACGTGAGTCATACTTTGATCGATACTTGCTCTGCCAGTACATTCCAGTTGTTATATTACAGCAACTTTAGTCTTTTCAACTATGTAATGCTTTCAAGTTATTCCAATTCGATTGTACTTAACTAACTTTGCATACGAGTGGTCAGAAAGCATATATTTTTCATACATTTTATTTAAACATGTTAAAAATTGAAATAACCATTCAAGTCTTATTGTGTTAGATTTTGTGCTCTGGAATTAACAAATCTTATATTTCATTTTATTTAGAATCCTTAAAGTAGTAAAGTTAAAAATTATCAAGTATTAAGTAAAATTAATACATAATTTTTAAATTTTTTTAAGTATAGAAAAGTTAAATTTACCTACATGCATACAAAAATAATATTTTTTTTGCTATTTTTGAAATGTAATTTTATAGAATAGATTTTAATAAAATAAACGAAGAAGAGCATGATGCTTATGAAGATGTATGGGAAGATATATGCTACACGTCAGATTTTACTTACTAATTTTTCCATTTATTGTAAAGGAATGTAACGTGGCTTTTCCAATTTTCCAAAACTTAACGCAATGCAACGTGAAATTAAAATATAAAAACATTCTTAAATACATAACATATAAATAAAATATAACTATTTTTTAGTTTAGTTTAAAAATTAATATTAAGACTTGAAATGTAAATGCTAATGTTATTCTTGTTTTAAATTAATATTCAAAAATTATAAAAATTATATCTAAATATTTTTTTGTAAAAGTTTAAGAGACATTGTTTTTTCTAATTACTAATTATCTCGCTTATTATTCACATTAATGAATTAAGGTTTTATTAATTATGTGAGTTATATAATTATTTTAATATGCGCAATGGTTTAGTTATAGTAGAATAACTCAATTTTAGTATATCTATAGCAATATAGCTGCAAATTTTTTGTGATATTTTTTATTTTAAACAATAATAATAAGTGAAACAGGACCTATATGATATACAATTAATTAGAGAGAAAAAAATGCCATTTACGATTCGGATTGACTATAATAATTGGCCTAATAATAGTAATAGTAAATTGTGTGAATTTTGTATACTTTTTCTTTCAAACTCAAATAAACTAACTGCGTGTTAATTTTTTGTTGACCTTTAAAATACAGCTCTTTGTTGAGACAGTAAATCTATATATAATACTTAAATCGATTATCGCATTTAAATTTGATGCTAATAAGTACCTATCTTTATTAATTGACTACAAAGAATTTATTGCGAAAAATATTATCCCAGCCAGGGATAATTCGTTTTTTTTGCCGTTTTTCTTTCGAATTGATTGTATATCATATCGGTCCTGTTTCACTTATTATTATCGTTTATATACATCGCTTGAAAAAGACGTCCTTCCTATTACTAACCGATTATCACCTCAGTGATCGAATTGGTTAAGATGCTCGTCACGGAATGTAGGGAGGTCCAAGTTCGAACTCATGGCTAGAGCTAGAATGATATTTTTCGCAATAAATTCTTTAGTGATTTAGTAAGTATGCTTATGAGCATCAAAATTTTAATCGATTATCACATTTAAGTATGTGGATTTACTGTTCCAACAAAGAGCTGTGTTTTAAAGATCGACAGAAAATCGGCGCGCAGTTTACTGATGGTGAGTTTGGAACAAGTACAAAATTTACACAATATTATTATTAGGCTACCAAAGATTCAGTCCCGGACTGTAAAGGACGTTTTTCTTTATAATTGATTTTTTATTTTCTCGAGTATTTATTTAGAATTAGAACATCGACGTTAACTTGAATCGTCAATTGCATTCCGCGGGATTCTTTAGTATTTTATAATTATTGCGATTTTATCTTTAATCACAGTCATGTGTATAATAGCATTGTATTATACATTATAATGTGGTATGACGTTGATATAATCATCTTCCCTCACGCATCTAACAGCTGACGGTGCTGTTATCGGCAAACCTCAATATGTTTTAAACGCCACATCCGCGTGTGCAAGATTCTCACCCTAAATTTTATCACGTCACGCGAGTCCCGTGTCTTTGATGGCGGTTTTAAAGAATACGTCTCAATGTACCACGAAGTGTGGAGTACGTGAGCAGCGAAGCAAACAGAAACTATACGTGTTTCGAACGTAAATGTGTCTTTTCAAACAACGGTGAAGATAATATTGCTGTTCATTTAAATTATCAACTCTTATGACGTACTAACATATTCTCAAATGAAAAGCAAGACGCGTACGCGTATCTATACATTTACGAAATAATTGATGGATTATATTTGCCAGAGTTGATCTTTTCTGAAAGTATTTTTAATACTTTTAATACTTTATCATATATTGCCTTGTTCTATACAATTTATTTATTAGATAATACTTTTAATCCGTAGTACGTGTGGAGAGTAACCTCTTGTCAGAATTTCTTGTCAGAAATGATAAAAATTATATAATTTGGAAGAAATTTCCATTAGAGAATATTGTTCAGTAAAAGACGAGGGAAATATCTATAGATCTAGATCAAGTTTTTAAATAAAATTCTTTCTCGCATAGAGTCTCCGACTACGTTGAGAAAGTTTGGTTTGCAACTATATCGATTCGATCTCTCCACTTGATAGTCGAGCGACAGCGCAAGGCTAATATACCGCACCGCAAAACCGGGAGTTGCGTGGCTCCTTAAAATTCAACTGAAAAGTCTCTGCAAAGCTATATGCAAGATTTTCCTTCCAACTTGAGCAGTGACACACACGATGCATCTCCGATAAGAATCCCCCGCGTGTATGAGCTCTTGTGTGTGCCTTTAGCCAAGTGTATACGCGAGCTTGAAAACTCGACGATGGGGACACAGATGAGGAATGGACTCCGAGAGGTTGATGCTGTATTTTTACGTATTTGCCTCGAGAACTTGTTGTGCGCGTTATACATGTATCAAAGCGAAAATTCTCGATTCTGGCCAATATATTCGACGAAAACTTCTTCTCACGTCAACCGTTTCATTCTGACACGATGAGTGGAAGCACGACGATTCCAAAACTACATACTACTCTCAAAGGTGTACATTTAAAGCATTTTAACTTGTGCGCTACGCTATCACACATAAACACACTGAGAAAAAAATGTGTTAATTTGACTAAACTCGTTTAGTTGTAGTGATTTGTTTAATGTAAATATAATATATTTAAATCAAATATACGTGAGTAATATCAAGAAATATTTATTTTATTTTATTATAATATTTTTTGAATTAACAAATGTTAGCTTGACAGCCCGTGACCGCTGCATTTAGTTGATCAAATCATATTTCTTTGAATCAACGATTTTTTTTTCTTAGTGCAGAATTAGGATTATAGTGCTCTATATATTTAACTCGCCCTCCCTCCTATGGCAAAGGACCGTATTAACTTTGAAACGATTGTTAGAATTGTTTCCAAAGTGCGCTGTAATACAGCGTATTGTATATATGTCTTATTATTAAACTGTTGCCGAAGATTATTATAGATAAGTTGCAACTAATGTATGTAAGTAGAGAGATGTAAATTAACTTGTCTCGTATAATTTGTATTTTTCTCGGTAATTAATAAAACTTATTTATGTCACATAGGTGCTCTCTATAATTTTACCGGGAATTGTCTGTGATTGACAATATCTGCTTGACTGCTACTGTTATTTTCATTGCTAGCAGAGACAAATCTAGCAAGAGAGATTTACAGAAAGATATAGTTCTTCATGCGAAAAGCTATACAGCATGTAATATAAATACAAAAAACGGCCAATTTCGAGCACTTTAAGATGTTAAAAATGTATTAAATAATTTCGAAGTATACAGTCAGTCGACGTTTCGGCCTAACTTGGCCTTCTTCATTTAATGTAAGCGAAGAAGAGTTTTGTAATGCGTTTACCGGTTAGAATTTTAATGTCCTGAAGAAGGCCAAGTTAGGCCGAAACGTCGACTGACTGTATACTTCGAAATTATTTAATACATTTTTAACATCTTGAAGTGCTCGAAATTGGCCGTTTTTTGTATTTATATTGCTATTGTTTTATCGAGCGAAATCTCATCGTTATCTATACAGTATGGATAATATAATATCTATTTGAGCTCATTCGAGTGAGAAGTCTGTCCCGTATCATTAGAACTCGTTGTGTTGAAATATTATTCAGCCAAATGAGAAAAAGCTGTTCGCGTGGCTCGTCAACATGAGCCACGCTGGAAGTTAATGCGATTTCCGAACGGGCGTAACATTGGCTGACTCTTTTAAACTCGGCAGCTGAAACTCCCCGGTGAACTTTTGTCCCGCTGTAACTTTGTCTATAACACGTGATGGATATCCGATAAGAGAGAGAATTCTAGTTGCCCGTAACGCGCTTCATCGCACGCGCGTGTGAGACTCTTCTCTTTTCCTGAGGAATAACTCGCGGAACATATGACAACAGATGAGAAATGTTCCCGCGAGATCGAGCAACGACAACGCCTCTTCCGTGACCTCTGCACCAAGTTTTTATCACGCACATGCGTGAGGCGACTTCAGGCTGAGTATTCTCTGGCGTATACTCACGGATCAGACCGAAACTTTTGTTAGTGGAAACGTAGTGCGAAACCACGTGTGTGGGAGGGTGGCGGTGATGAGGGGATCTTTAAAGGGGATAGGATAGTTGCCAAGATACTCTAGTGAAGAAGTCGACATTGTGACTTCGAGCTCACTCGTCAGCAGAAGTCGATCGATTCAATTTAACCCCGCCGCGCCGCGCCGCGCCGCGCTGTAACGACCTAACGGGCTAACTATCTATCGTAACTCACCGTTCCCCATAGTTCACCTAGGTTTTTCTTTTTTAATGTCTTTCGAGTGGCCGAAGCGTAATAGAAATTACGTAATATATAAAAAAAAAAAAAATGTTGGTTGTACAAGTGAGGAGCGTGTCATTGATTGAACTTTGCAACATTAGATTTTATTGCAAATATTTTTATTTGACGAATAATTATAATCTTTCAAATCTGTAATAGAGTCTATCTATTAATACATTTATTTAATTAATATTTATTTATGACTGATTATGACATTCAACTAAATTATTTAAATAAAGCAACACATTAAATATATTAGGTTGATGAAGGCACGGTGTTGCTGAAACGTCCCATTTTAACATTGTTAGTAATATATATTTTTAAATTTTTGGTTTTCACCAAAACAAGCTCGTTATTGAGCAGCAAGAATCTTAAAATTTAAAAATATATATTATTAACAATGTTAAAATGGGACGTTTCAGCAACACCGTGCCTTCATCAGCCTAATATATTTAATGTCTTACTTTATTTAAATAATTTAGTTGAATGTCATAATCAGTCATAAATAAATATTAATTAAATAAATGTATTAATAGATAGACTCTGTTACAGATTTGAAAGATTATAATTATTCGGTAACCTTTATCTCTTTGTTATATACATACGAGCCTGTTTCTTTATTTATTATTTTACATTAAATATATTATATCTGCTATCGTTTTACTTCTATCATCTCTAACTCAGCTTCCACCATCTGTTATTTTTGCATATGTACACACGCACATGCATACGCACACCCACGTTTAACATTTATTTCGTTGTATAACGAAAAAATATCGAAATTCGTACATTTGACACGTGTCAAAGCAAACTACAATTAATTATAGCTTGAATGTTATTGGACCAATAAATATTTCAGCTCCTGTTCATTTGGATTGATGACGTTAGACGCGAGAAAATGTATCATAAAAATTCTTGCAATGTATATTAAAATAAAAATGTTTTTCAATAAAATAGTGTTTGCAATCGATAGGATAGATTTGTAAAATATATCGAAAATTTCCCTTTTGTTTGGGTAATCAATAAGTAATCTACATATATATCGAATTAAATTTTGCCTAATTAAGGCCGAAAAGTTGTTTGACGACTGTCGAATTAAAATAAATATTTGCTTTTACATATTAAATTATAACAGAATGAAAGTCTTTGATATATTTTAACACACTACGACAATTATATTTTAAATATAAAAACACTGCACCAGGATGAAAAATGACGTTGTAAGTTACAAGAATTTAGCTTTTTAGCGTTATTTTTCACGTCTTGTAGTTCACAATTTTGTCAAGTGTAACGCTGTGTGTACTGTCAACACGAATTTGGTAATCGAACCTTAAACAAAGATTGAATGATTAAGTATAGACAAAAATAAATCTTAATTTTTTTTAAAATAGCGTTCTGTTTAAAACAGATTTGTAAAATATGAATTTAAAAGCCAAGTATTTATGAATATACATAAATAAATCTACAATTATTCAGGTTTTATATCAGAGATGGAAAATAAGTCACGATTTTTTAAATTACAAGGTATTTATTATGTACATATATATATATATTTTTTAAATTTTACTTATTTCCTTATTTGGATAGGATTACTATTTGATATAACATATGTAGATGGAACAGAAGATTGAATAATTATTACATCATAAATCACTATAGTGACATTGATATTAATATTATTAATTAGTATTATTATATCATTGTTACAATAATAATGATTATTAGTATTATTGGTATCTATTGTTAATATCAAAATCTCTAGTTATTGTAATGGATTATTAAAATTTAATTGAGCAGTGGTCGTATTTGTATATCATATACATATTTTAGATACACATATATGTATCTATATATGTATATACATATCAGATCACATAATAAATCTTATTTTTTTTATTACAAGACGATTATTGTTTTATTTATTTATTTTTAGTTGTTAATACAAGTAAATTTAAACTTTTCATTGAAAGTTCCTTCTATAACATATATATAATTTATTATATTATTTATACATTTTAATAGAAGTCCATGCAAAATATATGGAGTGTCATATAAGCAATTTTTTGAGCCACATTCGATTGTTTGATAAAAAGAAATCTTATAAAAGAATTTTTATAATTTTTAATAAATTGGCAACAAATAGCAACATACATTTAAATGTTACAACAAGTACAGTTTTATTAACGCAATTTATTATTAATTATGAATTGAGAAGTTTTTAATAATAATAATAATAATAATAATATTGATAATTTATAGATTCTCTTTTACTGTCAGAGACTACTATCAAAGATGGCTTAAAAGTTGTGTTGCCATGACTATTGCGAGATTACAATGATTCATTTAATTGAAGTAAAATACTCCTAAATCAGCGGCAATGAATCACTTGTGTAGAGGGCATTATACGATTCCGTAACGACTGTTTATAGTCTTACTCTTGAAATTCATAGCATGACGAAACACCGGTCGTCGTCGTCGAGGGGTTGCTTTATTGAGAGATTATCCTGTCGTTTTGCGTCATGGTAATTGACGTTTTGACTCGATAAGAAACCGTCTTAACTCACAATTCCTTGTAATCTCGCTAATAATAGCAAATAGAAACATGCGTAAGTGAAATTGTTCTACGAACAGTTGTAAAAACACACACACACACACAATTAAACTTTTGTGTGTGAAAAAGTTTCAATTTTCTTTTAAGAATAAAATTTAAATGTATATGTAATTTTAATCGGGAATTTTTTTTCTTTTGAATAGCACAATGTAATGCATAACATATAAATATTGTTATTTTACTTTCGTAGATAATGGGACACATTTATTATAAAAATTCTTTTCGTTTCTTCCTTTATATTGTTCCTAGACAGGGTCCAAGTTCGCAGTTAACGCGTATCTCTGATAGAACTGAAGTGAAAGAACATTTTCGGCAATTTCAATTCCGAGAGCGTTTAGGCGTGATCAAGGTCAGCTTTGTGCCATAAACGTCACAGTTATTGGAAAACACGCGAACACGTTACGCTTTACAGTAGATTTCTCTTGCTCTAAGCGAAATCGTTGATTCGGTCGCAGGCGCAGTCACGAAACACGAGTGCATTGCACGAATGCATCTACTCCCCGCTTCTCGAGCCCGTTGCCTATATGTGCATTCCAGGTGTTTTATACTTGTGATCGTGACGTCAGCTCGTTTGCATTACGCGTGCATAAAACATTTTCAGAAAATATGGACAATGTATGGAGATGTAAAGTTTTGTCTCGAAATGCCTGACAAATGGATGTATAAATTTCCACGTCTTCCACAACAAAGAAAATTTTATTTAAATTCTCTGGCATTATCATTATCTGCAACTGTAATTTGCAAACTGCAATCGATTCTCTG
The DNA here is from genome assembly GCF_030848795.1 of Temnothorax nylanderi. Taxonomy (NCBI): domain Eukaryota; kingdom Metazoa; phylum Arthropoda; class Insecta; order Hymenoptera; family Formicidae; genus Temnothorax; species Temnothorax nylanderi. Next base: position 57,825 of record NW_027249416.1, read on the forward strand.
TGCAACATATCGTAACATATTATAGACGAGATCAGAAGTCAATGTAAAGAGATATAATAGTGAATATAATGCATATATATGTATATAACACACTAATAATTGTAATATTTGTGAAGTAAAATTGTTTTTCTAAATATTACAAAATTTTATAATTTTTCTATTTTTGTAGCTCAATGACACTTAAGATGTCGGTGAAAAAATTACACTTGAAAAAAAAAATACAATTTCGACATTTTGGAACTTGAAATTTATGAAGTAAATGTATCAATAATTTGGACATGATTTGATGATTTTTGTAAATAAAGCAGGCAATTTTTGTATTGTACTTAACAGACGTGTTAAACAATTACGACGGTTAAATAATGATGCATGAAAAAATCTTCCGTTTTATTTGGTCGACAAGTAAATCATTCTCGTTGAAGAGATCTACATAGGTATACCCAATGGCGATAACTATCCATTGGCTATTCCGTTGCCTTTTGTCTTAATAGTTGATATTAATCTGATTGAAGCATAGGGCCAATTGAGTAGGTATGTCACATGTGAGTGATTACATTAGCGGCAATCACACTTTGATAACAATACTGATTTGAACTATTGTCTTTAGTGTTCTAACTTCCCATTTGACTTATTGGTAGAGATGATCTTCGCACTGTAATTAAATTAGCCAATATATCTAATTTTACTTGCACCTTAGCATTTATACTATAAATATGTTTTATATTCTAGTTCGCAATTTGTAATAAGCAGCAGGTAATTTGCAAGCAAGGTTGATAATATACTTGGATATTTTGCTTGAATAATATGTACTTGGATATTTGCGATTATTCTGAAGTATGAGTGACATTCTATACATTTAATTATTAGGAAACCTATTGAGTGAGTGAGTGAGTGAGTGAGTGAGAGAGAGAGAGAGAGAGAGAGAGAGAGAGAGAGAGAGAGAGAGAGAGAGAGAGAGAGAGAGAGAGAGAGAGAGAGAGAGAGAGAGAGAGAGAGAGAGAGAGTGAGAGAGAGAAGTTTTTGAAAGATTGTTAGATGATTGTTCCAAGTGTTCTGAAGGGATTAATAGCAGAAAGTTTTCACCATTGTCCGTTTGCAACGTGCGTTATACCAGGTTATTATATCGCGCTAGGAAAGTTTTCTCATTGCTCTAGAAAGATGGAGAACGTCGTGCTCTGACTGTTCAATTGTAGCAAAAATTACTTTCTTTTTATAACGATATGTGTGTTTCATTTATAATTTATTATATATATTTATATATTATATAATATATTATATAATTATATTATATATTTATATATTATATTATATAATTTATTATGTAATATATTAGATCTCCAACTGTGCAAAATTATGTTATCTATCACGAATCTAATTTTCTATTACATGTTATATACAAACATATACAAATAAAGAAATTTTTGGTTCGGTAATAAAGAAAATCTTTTACTATTAAACAATTAAATCTTTATAATTGTATAATCTTGATATATGTATAATCAAGATATACTGCAGTTTTGGAAAAGAAAATAAATGTAATAAATTGAAGAATATAAGAGGTAAAAACTATTATTTATGATTCCTGTTAGTTCTCAATGTTATATAATTCTTATACATATGTTTTCCCTCGATTACACTTATTTTTCTACTGATGAATAGAATGAATATATTGTTATTACAGAATGTAATATTCCACTGGTTTAGTTTTTAAGTAATTGTTCTGAATCTAGCAATTTCTTGCAGGAACACCGTTTAAACGGCAATTTATAATACACAGGCAAGTTTCGAGAGTTTTAAGAAAATCTGTATATGCGCCTCATGAGTAAAGTTTCTGCTTGGGAAACTACTCGAGGCGTCGCATGATGATATTCTAAACTTAAAAGGCGTCCGTTACTGAAGTTATGATACCAAGAAAATTCTAGAAGAACTATATTACGGTAAATTTAGTGTTTTGTATCATATTGCCGTAAAACTTCAACATTCTACTTTAGAAAAAGAAAGAGACGTTACATTGTTTTGCTTTATTCTGAATATTATTATACTTACCTAATACATGAACTATACGTGTTTTCTTCCTCTTTTTGTATAAATATAAATAAAAGCGCCCCATCAGTTTTGGTAGAGCTGTTCAATTTCTATTTATATGTTTTTTTAAATATTTACTTTTCTTATGACATTATAAAATTATGCAGTCACATTTAAATCGTGTCAAGATAATATACTTTCTAGGTGAGAAATGGTTTAATTCGTTTATTATTGTTATAATATAATATATGATTGTGATATGTAAATGTGCGTCGTTAAAAATTCATTTTTATAATTATTAACCCTTAAATGCCACCCGGGGTCCAGCGGACCCCAGACCCTTTAGAATGATATATTTTCAAATGTTCCCGCCAAAAATGGAGCTCATATTTATTTATTTATTATTTTTTATTTTTTTGATTTTGGAGCCAATATTTTAACTGTTGGCGATCTTAATTTTTTATACTATGTTGAAATTGAAATTTTAACAATATAAGCATTTTATTCTCTTTTCTAAGCCTTGAACAACATTGAAAATAATTTTCATAACTAAATATCAAAAAATCAATAAGTAAAGAGACATTTTTTATGCTGGGGTCTTTTAGACCCCATGTGTCATTTACGAGATTCTTGAGAGGTGTGGCATTTAAGGGTTAAAATAAATAATAGTAATTACATATATATATATGGAGCATTCCATGCCAAATCAACCGAGGATTTTCCTCGACCATTTTTTATTTGGCCGAAATTTTTTTGTGTTTTCATACTAAATGAAAGTAGCTTCCATGATTTTTTTTAGATTTTATCTCTACCCATACTTAAGTTATGGATTTTAAAAAAAAAATGCAGACTTAGAATCTAAATAAAAAGAAAGACATGACATTGTGAAAGAGAGAGAAACAAATTTTATTGTAATCCTAGTTCTCGAAATAATATTTTTGTGCCATATAACTGTAAACTCTAAAAGTAAAAAATAAAGTGCAAATGAGAAACAAAGACTTATGAACGTTGCAGAGATTTTAAAATAAATCTACAACATTTCGAACAAGCACTGAATCGCGTAATTGTATCGTGTAATGCAATTGTATTGTTGCATTAAGACTGTAATATTCATTTCCAAATATTCTTAATCGCGCATGTCACATATTTATCGCGATGCAATATTTTGAAAAAAATTGGTGCAATGTACTTCACGGAATATTCGCTCTTCTATTCTGTATATCGCACCTTGCTAGATTTACATTGGCGCGATCCATTCATCACATCCTCCTTTATCTGCTCCGCTGCCTACTTCCACCATGTTATAAATTTGCACTTCAAAGCAATACATAAAGCAGCTTTCTCCAGATTTGTTTTTACCCGCAATGAACAAGAGCGGCCATGTATTTTAATTACACGCGATTTGCTGATATGGATTCGAACGGTGTAATTGTTTTTTCGTCATAGAATGAAAGGGGTGAAATACAAAATATTCAATTTTTATGCATACAATTTTTTGTTTTTATAGATGAATATTGACATTTTTGTACTAATATTGTATTTTTATACGTATTGAGAACTCTATAGAACATTTTAGTTTACATAATAAATTTATAATTATGATACTATATAAGAATGTATATAAAAATGTATCGAAATTCTGAAAATGGCCAGTGTTAACTTTACAAAGATGATTATATGTGATATATAATTTTAAACAATGATCCGCCAAAATTTTTATTTTTAATTTTAGAAAAAAATGTTTTTAAACAAAAGTTGTATAGGGGAACAAATAATGGTGAAATAAAAAAAAATCTATCTTTTTAAGTTTATATAAGAGTCACCTTCAATGTTTTTTAAATGGAATACCCTATTTTTGATAATAGAATTTTGTAGCTGATATTGAGACGTTTTCAAAGACCTATAACAATAATTAATATTTTTGTTGAGAGGTTACGGTGAGATATGATCGCAAAGTATCAAAAAATATGCAATATATACTTATATATTTGGTAGTTAAAATAACTAGTAATTTTGAGCAAGATTAGAAATTTTATTCATAATAAAATTAGTCTACGAGAAATGGTGATCTACTAAATCTGACCTAATTAAATCTAACTCTCCCATCCAGACCCACACACACATACACAACCATCTCCCCTATAAATCACAGATGTATAACCCTTCTTATCCCTACTCTCCAAATATAAACACGCCATCCGTTTCACTGCATGCATTTTTATGATAGTCCCTTTAATCTGACTTTATGTAACCTACTTGAGCCCCCCCCCCACACACAGTGTGTTTTGTTTACACTTTCCTTTACACACACTCAAAACACCCCTCCTTCTCCCGCCCTCCAAAATTTACTGGGATGTGTTTTGTGATTAGCTCTATACTCTATACATCAACCAAATTTCTATACGTCATATTTTTGCTTGATTTTCAAGGTGTTCCTGATACACCACAAACTTTTTAATAGCTTTTTCGTATTTGAGAGGTCAAAATCTACAAACAACATTATTTCTTTTTATACTACATTTTTTTGGGCAGAAATCGGCCCTTTTTTAGACACCATTTTCTCCTATCACATTGTGGCCGGGTCACGCGCACAAAAAGGGCCGGAAAAATTTTTTTGACTATATTTCATGTTGAAGCCTGAAGTTTTTCCTACAAAATCCCTTTTTTTAGATTTTAATTTTGATTTTTTAAAATCAAGTTATCGGGAATTGAAGAAAAAGTGGGCATTTTGACTTTGATCGTCCATATATCATATGCTTGTTCTGCCTTTGTTAAAAATAAACTTTTATGTTTGATAGCAACGTTGGTGATTGATCAATAAGATATTAACCAATATTTAGAGAGATATTTAAAGAATGTAATAATAAGAGGACTGTTTGAAGGTTAACTAAACGTTTTGATGAGTTAATCATACAACATCGAAAGTATCAGTGGAAATGTCTTACGTATGATGTTAAGCATCACTCGGCCGAAAGAGAACTTTGATTTGGAAATTCGTGAAATCGATCTAGCCAGTAAAAAGTCAGATAATGATGGATGGAAGAATTGAAGATTCTTACAGTCGCATGCGCAGGACGAAAGCACTTTGTTATGTACAGGACGGCACGACAGATATCACGAAGCTTTTTTAATTTTGCAGCAACAATCGATGTGAGTTGAAGATCCTGCCGACTTTTTCGATTATACGTCAAAAAATTTCTTATAACTTTTGAATGCGTGGTACTTACGTATAACTTATAATTTTATACGATTTGTTCCGATCGAGAACCGTGATTAATTTGCACAAATTCACTACAAGAAGATTACATAATGTTATACATACATTCAATTTAGTATTATATTTGTGGAATTAAAATATTTAATATATACAATTACCTCTTTTGTCCTTTTTAAAATTTAAATAGAAAAAATTTATTTTTTTACTTACAAGTAAGAACCATAAGATTTCTTGTAAATCATGATCCTTGTCAAATTTCTGAATTACTTATTTGACAATGAATGGTAATGCAGACGATATCTGATTAACGGATGCACTTCTGTATTCCAACGCACTGCTTACAATTAGAATCTTTCCATCGTCAATGATACTTTTGAATATGAAAAGATAGAATTAAGCTTCGCAATTTATTCACAGCTTTTATAAACTCAACACCCGCTCTCAGCATTTGCTCGCGAGGAGATTTCTGAATCCGAAGGATATTCGGAGATTATCGTGGATAATCTTTAAATGAACGTTACATAAACTTATCTCTTCATTATTAATTTGTAATATTTAACGATGCATAATTCTGAAAAAACGACCATTCAATTACTTTGTCTGTTCATTATAGACATTATCTGAAATAATTAAACGTGTTTTCTCTCTCTCTCTCTCTCTCTCTCTCTCTCTCTCTCTCTCTTTCTCTTTCTCTCTTTCTCTCTTTCCTCCTCCCTCTCTTTATCTCTTTCTTCTTTTTTCAAGAAATATAGAATCACGACAAAATAAAGCAATAATATACTACAATAATGATAATTTATCAAGAACGTATTGCGTGCCCTCAAAGATGAATTGTGTTTTAATGGCAGTACTTCAAGGGTTTTATTATTTTTTTTTTCAAGCTTTTCAGTTTCAGCGCTCTTTATGCGTGCACTCACATGCGTCGCTATTACAGCATCTATGTTCACGTAATGCTATTTGCCGACAGAAACACCCTTTGTCTCTGTTTGTGAAATGCTGCATGCGCGCAGTTTATTTCACGCACCAATCACTTGTTGTGCGAACTGCAGACTGGTACAGCTGCAGGTTAATGGAAACGACATTTTTGTTAGAAATTTTCAAACTTTTATAAATCTTGTTTGCCTTTTCGTGACGAGACCGCGACATTGTCAAGGTAAACGCATTGCTAATAATTATGCAAATTTCTATGGTAATGGTCCGAAGTGACAATTTGCGTATTTCTAGTCGTTGAAGAACATTTCTGTTGTAGAGATTAATTTACGGGAATAATTCTCTTTCTCTCGATTTTTAATTTATAAATTTTTAATAAAGTCTGAGTTTTGTTGAGTTTACCATATACCCAGTATCTGCATTATGTACATCAGAAAGTAATCAATCTCTCGCACTTTTATTATGTTTATGTAATATCTTTTCAATATTATTTTGCGATGGATGAGAATGTATGTAAAACACAATTTGGATCAACAATTGAAGCAGGATATATTTAGTGTTAGGATAAACTATGATACAACTACGATATTAAATCATATATATCGTCCCTAATGTAAAATTGCAAAACAAACTAAATTAAACGTTAAAGAATAATAAAAAAAATTATAAACGTTTATCTTCCATGCTATAAATTTGTTGAAAAAAATTGCTGTGGACAATTTGGTTCTTTCCTGGGCTGTGTTCGGATTCCTCAACCGAGTGCTAAAAACTCTATAGCATATGTTACGTGCACTATAGATTTTCAACACTCGGGTGAGGAATCCGAACGCACCCCTGATTATTTCGTATGGTAACGTTGTGTTACGTAAGTTCATCTATATTTTTTGTTTCTATTTCATTGTTTGTTTCTATGTTTTATACTTTTCAATTCAATCAATTCTATTAATTCTATTACTTTTCCAATTACATGTTGAAAATTATTTTTAGGAAATCTATTGGTGGAATATATATGTATATTAGGAGTAAATATATCTTCTATATGTACTTGAAACATTATTTATAGTTTGCGGATCTTCTAATAACTTGTTTGTCAAGTATGATTCTATAATAGACGAGTGAAATACACATACATATATGCAATAATTAATTATTATTGCAAATGATTGTTACTTGTCACTTAATAATAGCGAAAATGTGGTGCCTGATCTTAACAAAAATAATATCCTGGAATTGCGTGTATCTTCAAAGACAAGTATCAAGTGTAGAATTTTAATACAATATTTTGAAAGCGTTATTTATTCTAAATGAAATCTTCGACTATCGCTAGCTATTCTCTTGCTTTTATCACCCTATATCTATACTTAAGACTGATTTTCAATACCTAATGCAAAAATTTAACCCTTCGTGGTCACACTTATCTACAGTTTTATAATGGTCACACCGGGGTCAAAACGAAAAAACGCAAACCCCATCGACTTTAATCGGCTGCCGTATTTACAGTTTTCATTATTTTGATTTGAAAAAATTACCTTTTTGAAATGTTGCAAAACCTGCCGTAATATTAATTTGGTTAATTATTTAATATTAACAAAAAAGATTGCAAAGTAAGTGTAATATCGTTAGTGTAATTCTGTTTTGAAAAATTTATGGGATCATGCTGACCCCTAGCGACCGCGAAGGGTTAAGGTTTTAGAATACTCACGAGTTTAAATATTTGTGAGGATGCATAAATATAAAAATCTGAATAGCTTAGGCTTAGAGTATGTGAATTAATTCAGGGAGTTCAAATAAAACTATGAAACTCTGAATGAAATTATGAAACCGTAGAACGATTAATCAAATATTTTATACAACATTATTACAAACCGCTAATCCTATAATTTAGGAGTAGAAAGAAATAGAAGACTTATTGTTAGAGAGATTTTAAAATATTCAGAAATTTTAGAATGTCCAAGAAATTTACATTTTATTAAATTTTATTTTAGCACACAAAAGATTAAAAGAAATTAAATTCCTAAGATTCTTAAAAGCTCACGCGCATTCAATAAACTAAAACCTTAATGATTTAAAGATTGAATATTAAAGATTCTAAGATTCTTAGATTCAAAAACTGAAGAATTCCGCAATTTTCAAGCATGAAAATTCTAATTATAAACAATATAAACTAAAAGCAATAAAGACCTGAAAATTTTTATGATATTGGATCCAAAGAAATACAGAACAAAAAATTTAAAGATTTATAAATTTACTAAAATGTTATTTTATTAACATTTCAATTTCTATCATTACCTTTGACTTATATATAACCTGAACAAATATAAAATAGAAGATTGCACTTAATTTTTGTATTTCTTTTAAGTTATAACACACGTACGTTCCATTTTATTTAAACGATTTATTTCTGTGTATTTATGCATTTAATGAAACACGTTTATAGCCAAGAATAGTCCTTGCAGAAACACGCCCGTGGAGACAAAGTGGTGTGAAACCCGTTGGTGCGAATGCTGCTAAACATGTCCAATGTCCATCCTAGTATCATCACGGAGATATTGAGATATATGGGTTACTCCGGATTCGTGGTTTATGTCTGATCGTAGTTTTGATTGAATGTGCCACGTATTATCAGCCTTGCAATTCCGGACAACTGTGGATTTAGGGAGAAACAAGCGTTACCTCCATTTTGCTCAGAATCAATTTAGGATCTCATTAAGATAAGATTTGCGAAAGCAATGAGGCCAGAGGCTGCATTAATAAATGTAACGATTGCAAGGTATGAGAATACAACATGGATTACAAAATTTAGGTTAGTGATCCACAGCACTGTAAAAATTGCAAAATCCCTTTATTGGTATCGAATGAATTTTATGGCTTAATTATTAATAAATGACACAATAATAAAGATCAAGCTTATATTTTTAAATAAAAACTTCTGTGTTTAACTTTAAAGATAACACACGATAACAAACAATTTTTAAGAGAGAATTCACTATATTTAATATTTAATATAAATTTTTGTTGGAAATGTGATTCTCAGATATAGCAATATGCACATCCTAGCGGTAGCGTTGCGTGATATAATTGTCTCTGGGAATAATTACTCCGATATGAGCGGCCTTCTATATCGTATTATATACTCAAAGGAGTCGTGCGTGACACTTGCGTCTAACCGTCCGGCAGATGCTCTCTGTGTCGCGTTGAGTTTATATCGCGATCGTTCGCTTGTAATAAAAGTTTGTCTCCCTAATAAGAGATTTTCGTTCTTTCTATCCTTATCAGGTTATGGGCCCAGGATAGCCCAGTATAACTCGGTAATACACGCGTCGTCGTTCGTACACGGGGTATGCGTTTTTATAAAATATAATTTATATAATTTAAATTTATTATATTTATTATAATTTATATAATATATATTCCACTAATTGAAAGTTGCCATTTATATATAGTGTCATTTCATCGAATTTATAATACGGCCTAGTATAATTCAACCGATAAGTCTATCGACCTAATGACACTATATAAATGGCAACTTTCAATTAGTGGAACCTTAAAGGCCGTTGCACATAGAAAAACTTAAGCAGTAAAACTCAAGCAGTAAGCAAATCAGCCAATCACAGTCAAGAACTTAAAGCACGGCCCTAAGCGGTAGCGAATCCATACCGTTGATTTCTTACTGCTTAAGTTTTACTACTTAAGTTTTTTTCTATGTGCCAAGGCCCTCAAGGCCCGCGCGGGCCTTAAACGTTATCATCAGGTAAATAATATAATTAAATATTGCCGACGGCGAGACCGTTGTTGGCGCGTTGGCATGCGGGTGCTCGACTTTGTTTTTCGTGCGCCGCGCGCCGCTAGGCTCGCTACGATCGATCGCGCGGTTGCGGTAGGTCAGGTATCATTCACATTCCGACGCTCGAACGCTCGAACCGACATCGCGACATCGCGACATCGCGACAGGCAGCCTGGCAGCCGAGCGAGCGGCTCCGTGCGTAGCGCTATTACATCGCGAGATGTGCCGTGATGAGTATCACGATGATACCGCAGATACCTACTCCGTGTGTCGCGTGTGCGCGACCGACTCGGACTGAATTCACTGAATTTCGTCGTTCGCGCAGACTCACGAATATGGCCGAAGCGCGCTGGCCGTTGCGCGGCACACGCCTCGCGCCTCGCGCCTCGCGCGGCTACGGGAATCGGACTAATCGGAGTGAGGTGAATACAGGATTAATGTACGCCGAATATAATAAGTTTCTTGTGTTTCAATGAATAATGGACTATTATCGCACACGGGAGTGAGAAGACGATTGGAGTGCTGGACTAACGTGTACGTTTGGTCGAGAATCGTCGGATATTATCGTGGGATTTAATGTGAGTACAGAGTACGCGAATCGCGCGCGCGATTTAGAATAACGAGGCGTAGTGATGACATGTGTGATATATATGTGTCGACCGTTTAACTGCATTCGCATCTCACGGAATTTTACGCTGTATTTCGAGCTGTATCGCAAGCGCGCGGTGTCTCCGCGAGCGTATATTTTCGAACATACGCATACGGTTCGCTCGTTTCAATTCGGCCCTTAACTCGACTCACGTTGTATCTGCCGCGGGGTCGCGCGTCGGTATGATATATTTATATTTATTATAATATTTATTATATTTATTATTATATTTATTAACCAATATAACCAATTTTTTATATAATATTTAAAGTAATATACAGAGCGTGGAAATAACATATATTTTAATATGTTGAAGTCACTTTAAAGGTAAATCTAAAATGTTATTAGTGAGCAAAATTAAAGAGCAAGTTTTAAGGAACAGTTACCTTTGAAAAATAGTACAAGCAATCGTTGAATTATTTATTCAATTAATAGCAGCCGGAGAAAGCATTCTGTGATAAAAACAGTAAAGTAACTCTGGCATTCTCTTCTCAAAGTTAAATTCATTATATATTATATTTCATACTAATTGATTTATAAACAATTGATAAAGAATTAAATTTTTACTTTCCATAACCAATGGATGCTTAACTATATATTCAAGACAACAACTTATTGTCGTGTTCCACAGTAATATAAAGTTCACATCAGTTCACGTACATAATATGTGTGCGTCTATCTAATTATTTGCTAAAATCTCTTTCTAACTTATCGTTAGATTACATGCCAGCTATATGTCTACGTAATTTTTATGATACTCTTTAAACCTTGTCTGTTTGCATAATTGTCTATGAAAGAGTTGACATCTATTAATCTCGCATGATATATGTGATGTCCTTCAAGTGATGATAAAATGACTTCCCCTTTCTTTGTATATAAATTTACTCGCGAAATTAATTCGAAAAATTAAATCAGTGCAACTTTAGAGATAATTTGATAGTACGGGCAATTAAATTTCAATATATAACTCAATATACGAAATTCTAAAAAATGGCACAAAATGTTGCGTTTTCAAAACATTCTTAAAGCATTATAAAAGTAAAATATCTAATTGGATATTATTTCTGGTCACTTAGTCCTCCAGAAGAAAAAAATGTTTAATTGATTTTTTAATTATATTCTTGATTTTACACATGTACAATACATGTGTAATTTGTGAATTTATCATAATATTATAATATTAAATTTAATTATACACAATTCAATAACGACGTTTGTTCTTTTTTAAATTGTTACACATATTATATTATATTTTATATATATACATATTAAATAGCACATGTCTTCAGACTAATGTCCATTTCTATCAATGTAAATTCGTTTTAATCTCAGTTTAATTTACTTTTTATCTTTTTTTAATTCTTAGAACTAGAAAAAGATAAAAAGTAACTTAAACCGAGATTAAAGTTAATCTACATTGGTATAAGAAATGCACATTAATCAAATATTTTTAAAAGTCCAAGACTATCGAAAGTTTCGCTCGTCTCACGACTACGTCGCATCTTTGACGTGATCTCATGAGAATGCACATGCATATACATCATGATGAGACTAATGAAACAGTGGTTTCATTGTATATTGGATTTCTGATTGCTACTACGGAGTTTGCACTTTCTAACGAAGCAGAAGGGCTTGAACAGGATGAATCAGATTAGGTGATGTTATGCTTGCGGTCATACTCACATCTGTAGAGTGTAGAGTTCATATGAGTTCTATGCGGTCGTAGGCTCGGACAAGGCGCGGTCCAAAATAGTACGGGGTTTGGCGAATATCTCCGGGATCTATGGCGTCAGATGAATAGATAACGCAATAAGGAGATAGTTCGCTCAATTATTTCGTGGACACTATCGTTTCATTTTATGCCGCTTATGTTACACAAGGGTAACATAAGTGTGCAGTAGACGCTTGTTTTATTGTCATAACACCTTTTACGTGGCACGAGATTGCTGGGAAAGAATACTGACATTTTTTAAGTGTATATGTTTCCGTTTTCGAGAAATTGGGCTATTTAATGTTCAAAAAGATATCAAAAATAAAAATTGAAATCGAGTGAATTTCACAGTAAAAAAATTTTTTTTTGCACTTAGTAAATATTAGTTTGCATACAACTGTGACTCTGTTTACTAAAATAAAGAAAATTTTCCTTTTTTATTAGTATATGTGTATTCACTGAGAAAAAAATATACTAATAAGAAGAAAAAATTTCTGCATTTTAGTAAATGGAGTCACAGTTGTATGCAAATTAATATTTACTAAAATGCAGAAAACTTTTTTCTTAGTGCAGATACGATAATTGATAATTGATTTACTCGTCACATCCAGTAGATTAATGTAAAATGGTTATTATATCATTTACGATATTATTTAAGATATCAAAAATATGACAATCTTCTTATACCGCAGGAAAATGCTAAGTAGTGAATATATTCAAAGTTAGTACATACAAACCGTCAAAGAATTGCTCAAAAAACGTTTATCGACAAATCGAGATTAAAGATTAAAGTTATCAATATGAGAATGATAGATAAGATAGAAATATTTTTCATAAAATAATTTCCTCAAATTGCAATGTGTTTATGCGCAGCGTAAGCGCGCACGCGCGTGCACACACACACACACACACACACACACACACATCTAACAAATAATATACCGCGTAGAGCTTAGTTCTTTTATAATGCCCAGAGGTGACTTGCTATGCTGTGTGTAATCCAAGTTAATCGTGACAATAAGTTTAGTCTGAATAATGTCTTTCGGTTAGGGAGCGAGAGATAGAGTTCAACATGAGAGATGTGGGTTAGATACGAATTAGATCAGGGCTAAATCTGAGTCACCCAAGAGTCTGCGTTTGAGTTATATCTGAATTGCATCTGAGTTATGCTTGGCTTACGTTCGAGGTATATCTGAGTTATGCGTGATATACGGTCACGTTAGATTTATCTAACGGCACGATAACGTGGAAAGTATAGCGTAATGTAGGAGCATGTAATGTTCGTGCATATGGCGAGTGTTAGATATTAGATACAAGAACATCGTGTTATTTTAAGGATTAAATTGATTTCGATGGTCCATGCATTGGTATGTATCCGATATATATTAGCTCTTTATTGTATCAAGTATTGTATCAAGTAAGAGAAGACAGTTGCAGTATTTTTAACTCAAGTTATTACAATTATGTCATGCAATCATCTCGATCATCGGTGATCGCTTTTCTGGCGAATTATAGCAACGACGATGCCAGCCTTGAACGTTCATTTACGTTCTAACATGGAATTTCTCCGAATGTTCCACGATTCGTATGAACAAATGATTCGTTTGAACTGGAATCTATTAGGCACGCAAAATAAAGATTCGAAGATTATAACTTATATATCTTACGACTTTTTTTGACCCAATTTCCATCGACTGGAACAGGTAAACGATTCTGACGCACGCCAATACGTAGTGCCGCGTATCCACCGCAGACTTTCATGATAAAATTGATTCCCAAGCTTTCGGTCTTTCTCCCTCCTACCATCCTTGCTCTCTCTCTCTCTCTCTCTCTCTCTTCATTTTCATTTCGTCCTGCTCTCCTTTCGATATCATTTCGACCGGACTATTTCGGTCCGGTCACGCTTTAATTGATAATGGAAAGCTGTCGTGTCACTTTCGCGCTTGCCCGATTCACCTGCCGAGAAAGCAGATTTTACTTATGTAAAGATTTTACTACGGAGATCGATTTGAACATTATATTTGTCGGAAAATAATAATTTAACAAGATTATATCTTTTTGTTATTAAACTTTTAATTTGTGCAATTAAATTAGTGTAATACCAGAATAGTTTGTAATTGTCTTGTATCCTTTGTTCTTGCCGAATTTTATTTGGCTAATTCCGGAGGAAACAGTAATGTAAGATTTCTTTTATTGATTATCTTTTAGAATTGGTTTAGAATTAACGGCATGCAATGTTCATATTGTTCATGTGAACAACTTGTTCCGTCACGTTCCAGTAAGTAAGTTTAATGTCTTTGGACAGAAAAATTGTGAATAATAATGACACGCGCGCGCGCGCGCGCACACACACACACACACACACACACACACACACACACACACACACACACACACACACACACACAAAATTAATATAACAGCATTAATATTTTAGAAAGCTTAAAAAAGCATTTTGCCTCCACACTGACACTATTATGCAGTTATTAAGAAATTATTCTTTTGCTATTGAAATAAATGCATACAAGCTAATTATTTGTGCTCTGGATATTAATCAATAATTACTATATAAAAAATTACTATATATAATAAATTACTGGGTAAAATCAACCAAACGTCAGTAAAACACGTAGTAGTAATATGCACAGATGATAAATAAGCAACAAAAGATTCGATTTGATTATTTTTGGTCGCTTTCATTGTCCGGAATTTACGATTAACTTTGAGATAATTAATCTAAACGATAACGGACGTTCGGTCTTTTCTGCATACCAATTTCGGAGACTCCATAAAAGGCTCTTGATGGGACCTTTATTTGAGTAGGATATTTGCATGCTACGACCTGGCTTAGCCGTCATTACAGCTACAAGTGGTCAATCCTGCACTATACCCATGTAATTCTCTGAAAGCGATCGCCTACCGCGTATCTAATGAATGCACCACAGAAAGGAAAGCATGGCTCTACATGTGTCGAGCAATTCGGATGGTATAATTAAATCATTATTCTTCCTTTCTAATACCAGTGACATTTGCAATTAAATCAAGAATGGAACGATGCGTCTTTTTGGTAAAAAAAACAAACAAATATTTTGGATATAAAAAGAAAGAATATACATAGTAATAGAATTTGGCATTTATGAGTTGTTAAATATATTTCGATTGTTTTTATCATGATTCTTTTTGACAATAAATAAATTAAAGAATAATATGCGAATATTCTTTTGTGTGTGTGTGTGTGTGTGTGTGTGTGTGTGTGTGTGTGTGTGTGTGTGTGTGTGTGGGTGCGCGCGTGTACAATACGCGAATAAGTAATACTTAATTCAGCAGAAATATGTAACTTCTTTAGAATTAGCTTCATATTCAATTTTTATATGCATTATGACAGTGTATGATGGCATTCTTTGCTTTTAATTATAATTTATATTTTGTTGATGTATTTGGTTCTTTCATCGTTAATTTGTTTTATTTTATATAAAACACTTTAAATTCGTTGCTGTCGGTTTTACTTTAATTTTCTTGTGATATATGAGAAAGATAGAAAATTACATTAGGAGTGTAAATATATCATAATCCACTTTCCATGAGAAGGTATAGACATAGACTAGTAGGTACAAAGCAATATGTGGTTGTAGCGATAGATCTTTCTTGATAGGAGTATAAAGGTAATACATATCTCCCCATAATAAAATGAAATTGATGTATCGATACCCCACGTTGCTCTAATAAAAGTCAATATTTATTAAATCTCGTCATAATTACAATATTTATAAAAATTTAGAAAAACTGATTATCTAATTATTAATTTATTGTTACATTATTAATACAAAGATATGGTTTCTAAAGACTTTAATACATTCAGTAATTTTTTTTCAAAACAAAATTATATTTCACATAGATAACATTAATATTAAAAATATATATATTAAAAAATTCCAGATACTTTAATATTCCTTGTTAGTAAATATAGTCTATGTAAAAAGAATTATATTATAATCTTATTGCAATAGTGTGCAATAATGTAGAATTGTAGAATTTGAATGAGTTTTCTTTGTTCTTATAATTTATCATTAAAAACAATATTCAGTTATTTGAACATTTTATTTATTTCGAGTCAATGTTCGAATTTCCCATAACTCCTTTTACTTGATCATTAATTTTCGTTTTATCAGTAATATTATCTGATCCATAAAATCTCGAATATGTAAAAGAATGATGATGATAAACACTTTAATGATATGCAATAGAAGTATTTCGAATTACATCGCGTTAGATCCTTTATACGATAATTGATTGGATCACTCTTTAAATAGAGAAGCTACTCGAAATAAGATAATTTGTTTTCCGATGTGCTACGAGTTATCGAGCAAGAATCCATTGATTTTTCGTTCACGATTCTATGTTTGGCATGGAAAATTTAATTACAGTAAAAGCTATTTACGAATACGTGACAGAACGATCGAAAAATATGTAGGTATAATGAATCAAAAAATGGAGCAGGAAATGACATATAAAATATATAGACAGACAAGTAAATGGAAGTGTGTGCAAAGATGAGAGCTAAATTTATTTTATTCTTCTTTCTCTTGCATTAAATGCTATAATTATAGCATTAAATGCTATGATCGTAGCATTAAATGCTATGTTCATAGCATTTAAACTTGTGGCGTCTTGATGGTCCGCAGTTGGTGCGGCAGCATAGTAAAATTTAATATAAAATTCTCTCCGTGAATGAGTTGCATTGTTATTACTTGAAGTCTCTAGTTGCGTTATGTTGAGCGGTGTTGTGATCATTTATGTGAGTGTGTCACACAAGCAGTTTGAACTGGTATATGTGTTTCAAATGTGCGTAACAGACAAGGGCGGTGATTGAATTTCTTACCGTGAAAGAAGTGAGTTCCAATGGCTGCGTTCAGCGGAGGAAGCAGCTCAAATTGGCGCTCTTGATGATTCTTTATTACGATTAGTGTCTAGTTTCTACACTTGAATCCAGGGAAGAACTAAGGCAACTAAGCCAAGGTCCAATTATTTTAAAAGATTACTGAGCGCTTGCTGAGTTGCTTTTTCTGCTGAACGCAGCCATTGAAATTCATTCGCCTCTCAGAAATGTTTATGATAACACCATTTCTGAAATACGAATGGATTTCAATAGCACAGTAAGAAATTCAATCACCGCCCTTGTCTGTTACGTACATTTGAAACACATACCAGTTCAAACTGCTTGTGTGACACACTAACGTAACTGATCACAACACCACTCGACATAATGCAACTAGAGACTTCAAATAACAACTCACAATCAATGAAACGCAAAATTTTCTATGACGCCAGATTCGAAAGAAAAAAATTAGGAGATATTAATTTCGTACCGACTCTCGTAAAATCAGCCAACACTTATTGCTCATTCAAAATAGGTATAAATCAAACGCAATATGTGACTTTATAATAAAAAATAATTGCTGTTATTAAGAATTACACTATACTTGAATCGAGTATAATATGAATGCTAATTGGGCAATTGATTAAATTATTTTTATTTTCACGAGGCGTTAAAATTTAAAATGTTAAAAGTTATAAGTAAATTAAACAAAATGTAATGACTGTACAGAATGAACGACTTACTTCGTTTTCATTAGAATGTACGATATTGCACAATAGCACGCATAGTATTATAGTACACTTCAATCAAGAGAGATTCACGATCGTAATAAGTTTATTTAATTATCTTTAGTTACCTATATGTAATGAGACGAAAATCACGAATTTATTAATTCGCAAGTCAAAATCCAAAGCGTTACATATTTAAAACCGATGGTTTCTTGACCGATTTCTGGTGAGTTATGCTCATGCCAAAGGTCTCTTAAAACAAGAATAGGATAACCGAAGGTGTAATGATGCTCGTGTACGAATCTATTACCAAGAAACCCGGAGGGTTGAGAATTCATGACCGGATTCCTTGGGATGGGTATCGTTTTCAGATACTATCGCCCCTGGTAAATTCGATGGCCGTTAATACCTACCGATATTAAGTAGAGTGTGCTACCGATGTAATTAGTTGACAACCCTTTACATCGTTACATCGCCCAGGGCAGTCTTATTACCCCGCTCGAATTTGTGCGACTTTGAATTATATCGAGCGGTGCGGAGGTGACCAATCGATATTTCCGACTTAATTTGTGCTGAAGATATCATTTTAATTTAAACGAAGGAAAACTGGAGATTTAATGATAATTGAAGTGAACTATTATTATATTTACGTTATATAAAATTTTATATGTGAGCAGTGTCGAAAATCAAAATACTATTGCGTTTATCGAAATATCTCGAATAAATATGACATCTATATATACCTACTTTAGTACTATTATTCAAAATATTTAAAGGATACTCTGGAGAGTATTTATATATATGTGTGCATACACACACACACACACACACACACACACACACACACACACATACATATGTGAGTATTTTTAATAAATAATTTTAGTTTTATTTTAATTACCGGGCATCTTGAATACTTCCTATTCACCTCGAGCAAGTTAAACTATAATATTTATAATGGGGTAAATAGGCCTCCAATTCAAAGTTATATTCAAAATTACGAACCAAGTAAGTATCAAAAACTGGGTTACGGAAGCTTCCTTAGTATTTAATAATGATTCCGGTATATATATAGCCGACAGTCTCTTTCCTTCATTTGTATTCGTTGACAAAGAAAACTTTGCTGGCATCGTATTCAAAAGCGGTGCTTTCAGTCGGTGTTCTTCAGATATCGACTTTCCACGATAGATAGGACTTTCCGAGTAATTGACTGACGATTTCTGCGTTTTCACGTGGATCGTTATATGTATATGCTAATCATTTAATATCTAATCGAAAATACAGAAACTCAAAGTTACAGACTTGTTTAATGACATATATGTAAAAATGTTTCAACATTATAACATAAATATTTGTAGAAAAATGCATTACCAAAATATAAAGATTGAAAGAATTCCGATATTCAAGATATTGCTAATCTAACTATGCAATTATAATTGCAAATTAAATATTCTAAATTTCTACCATTTTGATAATTTAAGTTTTTTTATGTTTAAAAATTCTCGGGATACAAATCTTTAACAATTAAAACATTAGGAGTCAATTTGGCAAAAATGTAGGGTATTAGAAACCTGGTTAAATGTAGAAGTTACATAAACATTTGACTCTTTAAAAATTTGAATATGAAAACATTTACGCAAACACGCTCGCACACACGCACACATTTTCAAATTTTATCATTTTATTTTATAATATAAACTTCTCTTATTTCCTTGCGTAGTTAGCTAGACATAGCAATTCTTTTAACAAGTTCACATATTTATTATCTCTCAAAGAAATTATTATTTACATAAGTGTATTATATGTATAGTACAGTATGACATAGTATGATAATATGTACAGTATATATTGTTTGTAATAAGATTAGAATAAGGTTCGTACCGTTTGAACCGTAAGAGTTTGCATTGTAACCAAATGGTTTCGTAAGTTTAAATTAGTGAGTTAACTGCTGACTCAGTTTTTCTTATTTTAAACTTTTAAGTATTACTGATGCGTAATCCATATCTAATACATATATAGAAAATTAGAGAAAAAACAAGTAAACTTGAAAATTTTTAATCATTTCAAAGGTTTCTCTTGTTTTTCAAACAAAGTGAAGGTATAAGGTGTCCTATTTTCATGCTCGTATTCACTTAATTCCACAAATCCACGAAATATTGAGCATTTTTACTATATTTCTACATCTCTAGATGTAATATCGCGTTATCTTATCGCAAACAAATTACTGAGCTGAATATAGCTCTGTAATGTTTTAAAAGCCATTTCCGCAACATTGGATAAGCCAAATCCATAGACGCATATGTATAATATACTGAACATTGCAATTGGAGAGCTTCTGACAAGATTTGAAGGACAGAAGAAATGCTTGCTGGGACACTTTCCTTTTCTAACCTTTTCTAATTGTGTCGTTGGTGGGGAGAAGGAAAGGTGGAGAAACAAGGAAACAATCCCAGCAAGCATATCTTCTGTCCTTCAGATCTTGCCAGAAGCTCTTTAATGGGAATGCTCAGTCTATTATACATATTATATACGTTTATGGGCAAATCTTTATTTTATGTCGGAAAAGAAGATGTAGAGAAAAGATTTTACAAGGCAATAATTTTTATAAGTATCTCGTTCACATGCCAGCTTTCAAAATGTTCAAATTTTGAAGATTTGTTTAGGTCGGCTTTAAATCGTATCTGGTGCAAGTTAATAACTGAAAGATACCGACATTGGTTAGGTAGTTCGTTGAATTCGAGAAACTCCCGTAATTTCGAGATCTCGAAGGTTTGGAAAATCCCGACGTTTATCGTGGCGAAGATTATCGGACTTGGAATTTGTTATCTAGAGTTTGACAATATTAATAAAGTTTCTTCAACGAGCATTGTAGATTCATTAAAAAGCTATCAAACTCTATAAAAAAGTATACAATTAAGAATTAAACTAATGTTATCCGCTCGTTATATAAGTAAAACTATATGAATAAGTAGAACGGCCAAAAACGAGTAACAATAGGATGTAAAGATCAAATATCATATACAATATTTATACATGATGAAATATGATTAATTAAATAATTCCGAACGTTAGTACGTCTTTCGACTGTACTAACAATAATAAGTCTTCTTCAGCGGTAAAAAATATATATAGATTCTTGAAGTCAGTAATATGTGTTAAATACTCATTATTAAAACATAATAAGACATTGAATTAAATATAAAGAATGTACAAACAATAAAAAAAATTATATAAAAATGAAAGTACAACATTGTGATAAATGTTTCCAAAACAAAAAATATATATATCAAATACACATCTGTTTCGATTTCATTTTTAATTTTTTAAATTGTTTAGGTTATGATGTTCTAGTATAAAAATCTGAGAGCTTTAAAAATATAAATAATTGCAGTTCAATTATGTAAATTTCTTGTTATATAGCGAATCTAATAAGAAATATTATAATGTCGCGGTATATAATCAGTTAATAGCATAAAACTTTTCAGTGGCGTTATAATTATCGTGGACCTCAAGAGAAATCAGTGTGCCGAGTGTTCAAAGAGGTGTGGTGAATTTCCTTCCGATAAAGTTTGCAAACTACAAACCGCAAACTGTCAAGCTTGGCTAAGGAGGAGGACAAAGGACCATCCCGACAAGCCGATTAACTGATTGTGCTCGGCATAGAAATCGGGCTCGTAGCTAAGAACACGTATTCACGTTCCACTATACATACATACTTCGCATAAATTACTTCCAAATTTACTATTGTTAGAGTAAGATTAATATATAGATATAGTTTCACATTCGGAAAATAATTGTGCTTGACATACTTGCTTGACACACTAACAAGAAATGGATTTTACAAATTACAATTTAAAAACTATTAAACATTTATTGCGTTTTATTACATTTAACATGTTCTCGCACAATTATTAATTTAATTAATATATGTTAGGTATGTAGAGGAGACCCCGGGGCTAAATAGCCCATATTTCAGAATTTCAAAGTTATAACTTCTCAGACAACTAATTGTTGTGGCTGCTTGTACAAACATTATAGAGACAACCTTCTTCTATGTGTTAATGCCCGTCACAATCTTGTTAATCGTTTATTTTGTTTTGTAACCATAATAACCAAAATACGAACATGCAGCAACGTAGTCATCTTGCCCTGGTACTGAGATTTAGTTGTCCAGTAGCGTAGGGCGTAAGATAACAAGTATATGTATGCAATATGTACAAATTTGATACTTGATACAGATCTTATCATCTTCTCCGTTATCGTTCACTCATTTGCGGCACCAAATTCACATATAAATCTTTAACGGAGCACACGAGAAGTAGGTAGCCAGTGTAAAGTTGGCACCTCATTTTCAAAAATCGGAAATTTTATTAAGAGTTCCATTTGCACCCACAATAGTTCTACAGTTCCTGATAGATTTCATAAATAGTTCCGTCGATTTAGATAAAAATATAACGATTCAAAAAAATGAGGTGCTAACTTCCCGTGACACCTCAAGTTTCGAAAATATTTATTTTTATCACGGAATTCTATAGTTCTTGAAGAGTTCTATAGTTCCTGATAGGTTTTAGCGATAGTTCTGGTCTTTAAGTATTTTTAAATAATTTTTTAATCTGACCGCTGGCACCTCAAGTTTCAAAAAAATTGATTTTTATCATGGAATTCTATAGTTCTCGAAGAGTTCTACAGTTCCTGATAGGTTTTAGCAACAGTTCTGGACTCTAAATAGTTTTTCAACAATTTTTTACTGTTACCGCTGGCACCGCACACAAGAGTAAAGTCATGAATCGCAGGCAGTTTCGATTGACTTTTTGACAGTTCTCGATAGTTCTCGCATAGTTCCAACAGTTTTTATAGGTTTTAGCAACAGTTCCGGCTTCGAAATATTTTTTTAACAATTTTTTACTGTTACCGCTGGCACCGCACACAAGAGTAAAGTCATGAATCGCAGGCAGTTTCGATCAACTTTTTGACAGTTCTCGATAGATAAAGTTTCCGATTTTTGAAAATGAGGTGCCAACTTCACAGTGACAAGTAGGTACACGATAAAGGTTTAATTAGCGGTAAGGGGAATGTTATGACACTTTCACTGCGTGTTTTTCTTCGGCTGTGTGTCCGATTGCCACGGCGCGCGGCGCTAGCCTTAATATTATGGGCCGACCTTATTCTGCTCGTTCATATGCTCTATTTCAATCTTTTTATGAATGAAAATTGCATTACCTAAATTATTATCCGAAACGGTATATCGTACACTTGCAAGAAACTTTATTCTAGAATCTAGCTATAGTAACACGTCGCTTAACTTTATTTACCCACGATAGGGAATATTAATACAAAATTTCGAGAGGCTCGAAAATTTACTTTGCTACTACTAAATCAGTTTTTTTCTATTCTCAACTGTAATATTATTTCGATTTTAATGAAACTCAGGGGAAAGTACTTATCTATTTATGCTAAAAGAACCATTTCGCGTTTTTGTATTATTTACTGTTCCTCTCAAGATAAGTACTGAAAAGAAGCGCATGAGCAACATACCTCTGGAGCCATTTAGCCATTTAGCTCGGTCTTACCTATTGTATAGCGTGTCGTAACGCACTTAAGTTATTTGCTCTTTAAGTATGTTATTTTCAAGAGTAAAGTAACGAATAAGATTATTATAAATAAAAGAAAATTAAAAACATAAAAAAATAGATTTTTATTTATATATATTAAGCATATGTACATGAAATCTACATCCTGGGGGAAAAAAGTAAAGAGGCGCGCAAATTCTTTATTTTTATTGTGAATTTCATTTTAAAATTCACAATAATTTTACAAATAAAAATTGATTTTTTTTCTTTTACATAATAAATGGATTTATAGCATGTTATTCTAAAAATAAAAAAAAGTAAAGCTCCCTATTTTATTCTTAGGAAAGACAGAAATAGAGAACTTGTATCATGACTTTTTCATCCAGTTTCATAAAATGGCGATATGTAGGGAAAGTGCAACGAACTTAAAAAAGATGTAGAAAGCCATAGAACTAGAGATATCACGCAAATTTCAAGTATTTGATTTATGTTATCAATAACTCAATATTAAAAATGATGATAAAAATATCCAACAGTTTTCATGACATCAACTTTTTAATTCTTTTTACTTTAACGATAGTGGATATTATAATTAAAAATAGAGATTAACTTTTTGCAAATAAATCTGTTAATATCCGCGTGTGTAAATCTAAAATAAAGTTTTATATTTCTAATATTACTACAATCGAATATAATCTATAGCAGATCATTGATACTGCTTTTATTGATTTTGTTAGTAAAAATATAGTAGGTATATATACTCGATTTTCAAACGGTGGCGTACCTATATTCGTCTGTTTACTCATTAAACTATAATGATTTTGGTAAAGCGCGATACAAAGAAATATTTTAATTGAAAAATTGCAACTACATCACGAATTTATCATGAATTTTGCTATCACATTGCTTCTCTTCTCGTTTGATACAAGAAATAGTATTGACGATGCTGAGATATTATTTACCATAGCTACATTTGACGCTTAAATGGTTTGGAACCTAGTGGAAACTCGATGCATACGGTGCAATGCATTTCCCCTGACCACGAGTTAGCAGTTGGTTATACTACATTACCAGTGCATTCGTTCATCCTGCGTTAGTTGGTCGTCAACAGGCCACAATGTTTACCAGGTACTCTCCGATACACAGCTTTGATTGTCTCTCGGTCAATTAGAACTTCAGAGTGGTAGCTATTCATACGGCAGAACGCGGAACTTTCGCGTTTGAACTATATGGATTCCCGTCAATACAGCTATTAGATCGAGATGAATCTCTTCTCTTCTCTTCTCATATAGTCAGAAGCAATAATATCTCTCGAAAATAAATCAAATATTTCTCAGTATTGATGAGAATTGTGATAAAGAAAAATAAGCATATTCGTATTATAGCGAATAAATAATGTTTCACAAAGCTGGGGAAATTATTCGTTTTATAATGTACATAAATAATGTGATATAAGGATGAAGACATTTTTTTGTACATTTACGTATTTTACTCTTTAGCAATCAATTTATGCAGAAAATTTTCTTATCCCAAGGCTTTCCAACTTTGAAAGAGTACAGGAGTTACATTTTTTACCAAATCGAATTTGATCATTACTTTTTTTTATCGTTTTTTATAATTTCCTGTAATTTATTTCAACCAATTTGTCTTTCAATACGGTTGTCAACTTACTTAGAACATTATTCTTTATCGAACAAATGAAATCTTTATATCGGTAATATACTACGAATGACAGACATCGAATGTAACAGTTACCAATGCGAACGCATAATTAAATATAAAGACTACTTATAATAAATATAATTTTCATATTAAAATAATTACTTATCTCGCGGAAATTATGCTATTTTGTTGTATATATTCTCTTGCTTTTTACAGAAAACCGTCTGCTCGCCGGTTGTACATTGTATCGTGATTTGATGAATACTCTGTACAAAGACAGCATCAACGTAGTCATCCAACTTTTTACCTTACCATGTTTTTTTTTTTTTTAACGTAATCGCGACTCACAATCAAGCACTCTCGCGTTTGCTGCACAGTCGCGCGATTAACCCGCACGAAATACCTTATATACATACTAAATAATTACTCTCGCTTATCAGACGGACTCTTAGTTTACTTACTTGCGGAGCGAAACCTTGCTTTCTTACTTTTTCACTGATGCCTTATCGGAAGCTTAAAGCAACGGATTTAACACTGCAAGCGCGATAAGCGCTTTTTACACCGAGGGTTAAGGTAGTTCAATTTAACATCCCTCGTCATCATCTTCAGTAACGAACTTTGTGGAGAGAGTCTGGAATCTGGAATTAGATGAATCGCAAACAAAGGGAGACACTGGCATATTTGTTCATGCATCGACGATTCGTCCTGGGTATACACGTTCCTACGTAGGTACATATACATATACATACTCTCGCGTAAACGTGAACATACACGGCATCGAGACATTCTGGTGAGATATCAACGATTTTGTACACGTGTAGGTATACCACGTTGGCGTGGTATGCTGCGTTAAACAATGTCGACCAATGTAATTCTCGTTGAGAGATTCCGCATCTTCGAGCTTGATCGAAAATCAGTCGCTAATGCAGCGTCAAGAGAGTTTCGTCGTGAGTTTACGGTTACGGTACAATACCGAGTAATATTTTTTTTAACGTTTATATCAGAAAATATCAGAAACGTCAGGAAATAAAATGTCGTGACCATTGAATTACTTGGGCACTTTCATTCCGTTGTATACTGCAGTAAATTTGATCGGCTAATGCGAGAATGATGAGAGAATATTCTCGCGATAATTTTGTAAATATAAAACGATTTGTTTTATAATACATAAGACAGCATATATTATATACTATTTTAAAGACAATTTAAATGAAGCGTTATCTCTCTCCCTCTTCTTCTTATTAATAACTCTGTTGATACATTATTAAATATAGAAGAAACGTCTCTCTCTCTCTCTCTCTCTCTCTCTCTCTCTCTCTCTCTCTCTCTCTCTGTATGCCTCTGTATGCGTGCGTGCGTGCGTGCGTGCGTGTGCGTATGTGTGCGCGCAACTCGTTGTCAGATAAAATTAAATGGGCATATTTAATGCAAATATTTGACATGAATTTAGATCGTAGTGGATATGTAAATACAATTATTCTAATTAGAATCTCACCAAACAAGTTTCTTATACTAATCACATGGAGGTCAAAAATTACACGGTTTACATCGTCAAAAGTTTTAGATTTGTCTTGATATATTTTAATTGTAAGATATTATATATAAATTTTATCTCGCTATGTTTGTTTTACCCGACGACCGCTACTACCGTTTTTGCATGCTATTTTTCAATATCGGTTGCCGTAATATGTTCTTTCATCAAGTTGTAGCGATGCGCGAAGGATTACACCTAATCGTCGCATAAATCTTACTTTGCTTGGGTGGTAAGCCTACGGCCGCGGCGTGTAAATGTAGCGCGACTTGCACGACACACGAGAGTACGAGGTGAAGCCGCATGTAAATGCTTCGACAAACCACCCTCTGTGTCTGTGCGCGTCCATCCTCTCACTTCCCTCGCTCGCTCTGTAGTCTGCTCTAGGCAGTAGGCATCCGGCGCGGCGGAGCTTCCTACACATACGCGTATATACAAGGACGAACAGGTGGGTATATGCACAGTGACCTGAGCAACGGGGGCTGCCAGGTGCGGTGCGGCGCGACGGCGTCCTATCATTTCCTCATTATCTACTCAAACATAGCGTCCCGCTTGTTTCCACTCCTCAATCGCATTGCTGACGTATCGGGCATACCGACCAACTAGTTAGCTCGTATTACAAGCGCTTCTCGCGAGCTTCGATCGTTTCGTGATTCTGAGTGCGAACACCTTTCGTTTGAACAAAATTTCCCAATTTTTAGCAAAAACATTCTCACTAAACGGAGCGACATGCTTACATGCTTCTTTAGAATTTACAGGTTCATGTTTCTATCATATCATAAAATGCTAATGGCTATGTAGGACAAACAAATGTAATACGAGTATATACATATATAAAATGTACTTTTTTTTACAAATACATGATCAGATTATATTTTATATATTTTTTGATGTTCCATGACAAACATGGTTTGGAATTTAAAGTTTGAGATTTGTATTTCCATAAGCTCCGTTAACAAGAGATGCGCATATCTACATTTGTGTTTCTTTAATAAACATGGTTGTGCTGCATTGCTAAATATTTATCTAGGGTTAAAAAATAAAAACGTTGAAAAATATTGTTAATGTCACATTTTATTGATTATTTAAGAAACAAAGTAGCAGACATGTGTTGACAAAAATAAAATTATTCTATTAGAATTAAAGGTTTATATTTTTCAGATAAATGTGTATGTAGAGCAATTGTAATTTATATGTTAATATACTTTTTTATTATTAACGTCATAGAATTATATCAATAATTTTTCAATCTTCTATGATAGAATACTAAAAGAGTTTTAGTAGCATAATAAGAAAATTTTATGAAGATTTTGTGCGTGTACGTGTGGATGTGGGTGTACGCGCGCGCGCGTGTGTGTGTGTGTGTGTGTGTGTGTGTGAGTTTGCTAACTGTATCTTAACACTTTTATATATAGAATAATAAGCTGAATTAATTCGTGTAAAGAAAATACACAGTTGTTTTTCAGAAAAGACATGTAGTTGCATATTGCAAATTGCATACATTTTTGAAAAGCACTATATATGTTTTCTTTATATCAATTGATTCATCTTATTATTCTGTACATAATAGTGTTAAGGTACAGTTACCAAAAAATAAATACAGTACAAGATATTTTATATTTCGTGTCAAAATGTGCTAGAATAAAATATAAAATATCTCATAAACTATTAATTTTTTCATACCTCTACTTTAATACTTTTGTATGCAGAATAACTAGAAGAATCATATTACGTAAAAAAAATCGTACAATTCTATTTTAAAAAATGGTGATGACCTAGGCTTTATGTGACGAAAATTGATTTTACCATTATTTGTCCTCCTTCAGGCGGTACAACTTTCGTCTGGAAGATTTTTTTTTAAGACTCACCCTGTATATACATACACATATATATATATATATACACACACATATATATATAAATTACATAAGTGTTACAATTTAATTTTGTTTACACTTACGTGTCTCTTTCAAATTTTATTCTATTTTAATACTTGTAGCATTTTCCCGGTTCAAATGT
The DNA here is from genome assembly GCF_030848795.1 of Temnothorax nylanderi. Lineage (NCBI taxonomy): Eukaryota > Metazoa > Arthropoda > Insecta > Hymenoptera > Formicidae > Temnothorax > Temnothorax nylanderi. Next base: position 86,527 of record NW_027249416.1, read on the forward strand.
CATCATAGCTAAGTAGGCATTTTTATGGTAAGCATAACAAATGATATATCGTAAGGCCAAATCCATGATGTGCAAATTTTTACTTTTTGAGCAAAAAAGTGGGATGAATGTCTTTTAGAGAAAGAGGGGACAATAAAAAATTATTTTATAATTAAATTTAAGTCTGAAGTATCTGCAAGATAAACTGATTATCTGCAAGAAAATTAAAAAAATTATGATCTTTATTACAGCAAAAGCACTGTATATGTTTTCGTTACACTTGCCTTTTATGATTTATTGTTTGATGAAATTTTATTATTCAAAGTGAAAGGAAATATATGTATTTAATTAGAACACAGAACTGTAAGGGCACAGAGCCGTAAGAATAATGGTGCTGCGCAGTAAAATGGTTGATTTTGGCAACACGAAATTTGTGAGGGGAAATGAGATGTAGAAATGGAAACGTGCTGAAGAGGGGAAAAACAATGTACTTATTGTTATAGCTCTTGCTATTTCTCCTGGCCGTTTGCCGAAGCAACAGTCTCAAGGTGAGAAAACTCTCAGAATCCCTGACCTACTTTCTTTTCTGGTAAAATATCTCCCTAAGGAATTTGATGGCCTCCTTCTTGCAGTTATGTGATTGAGTATTCCTTGAAATAAATTATTTTAATCCTTTGCAGTAACCCAGTATAGTAATTTCGTCGAAAAATAAGATATCTACTTTGGTCATAGTTCAATTGATTATCATAAGAAAATAATACAATTACATTTTAACCTCCGATTTATTTAAAATTTTTTACATAAAACGAACAATCTCGATATTAGATAGCTTAATTCGTATCGAAACATATATCAATTTACTTTGTCGAGTTATATAATTTATAATAATTATATAGTTTATTTTTGTTTTCGTAAGCAAATTCCATTTTCTCGCACTTGACGAACAAAAGATCAAGAGTTTGTTCTGTGATTTTGTCTCAATTAGGATATGCCAATGCGATATTAGACGAGCTGTAAGAATCAACGGAATTGTGAATAATGTGCGAACGTTGTCGTGACTGCAAATTGAAAAAGATCAAAATAAGAGAGAAGGGGTAAGGGAGTGAATTTCGACGAATGTGAAATTCACGCGGACAAAGAATCCAGCCTTTGCGTATAGAACGTGACAAAGCGTTTACGCTATCAGGAATAAATCTAATCTGTGTTTATGAGCGTGCGTATATTCACGTTTTCCATCGCGCGTTTTGTTCTCAGCCGATAAATTCGGATTTAATATTAGCCTGTTCCTCGCATCGCATCGGAGGGAACTTGGGAGAAAACCAAGTTAGCGTATGCTATTGGATAATCGCGTGCATTGAACTAAATGGGAAAGATAGGTAGTGTCATACTTCTTATCGTTATAAAGCAGCCGAAATAAGATTGAAGAAAAGTAACAGAGCATAGAAGAAACGCTTATATCATAATATGGATATATTCTGATTATTCGACGATTATTCGTCATTATCGCATATCGATGGATTTACTTAAGGATTAATTGTCATTTCGAGTGAACACAGCAAGACTGTCGATGGCTTCGGCAGTGCGAAGATAGCTAACAAGTTGGTGGTGTTGAATCGATAGAGATGGGTGAGCCTGGGGGTAGATAGGTAGAAGCAGGCAGACGAGGTCGTGGTGGCCCCTGCCTGCCACTCTTTGCTCGAGCTCTCTTTCCACCCTTCTCTTTTATCCCTGCGTGCAACCACCGCATCACCGTCGAAGCTCGACTCTTACACCTTCTTTTGCGCCTTCTCTCTCTCTCTCTCTCTCTCTCTCTCTCTCTCTCTCTCTCTCTCTCTCTCTCTCTCTCTCTCTCTCTCTCTCTCTCTCTCTCTCTCTCTCTCTCTCTCTTTCTGTCTATCTTTATTTCTCTTAGCTACCTTCGCCTCCGTCTACCTTTTTCCTCTTCCTAGCTATTCGTCAAGCTTGAAATCGCGCTGGAATCGCACGCGCGGCTAAAGCTCCTTTCTTCTCCTCTCCTCTGCTGAGCCTCAGGGAGTTGCTCGTAATTGAGTTCTTTTGCATCGGACCCATCTTCGATGATGGAAGTATGCTTCCGCGCATATTAGATTCGGAGAGCACCAGTGAATTCTTTATTTTACATTGACCTTCAATTGCACGAGCTGCCGCTTCGCTTATTCGGTACGAACCGGATAGATGATCTCTCCTTATGATTATGCAATGCGCATGTATTTTAAGAAGACGGTTAGTTGCTAATGGCCGTGGATCTCCTAGCGCTGGAATCTTTGAGAGCTAGTCGGTCAGAAACATTCGAGGACACATATATATATATATGACACATATCTTGTTTATAATACTTTTCAAAGCTGAGATTATGAATGTCGTTAGTACCTATTTTCTCAACTTATTATTAGATTTCGATACGTATATTTATTAGATTTTTTGGTTGTTGTGCGTCGTGTCGACGGGATCTCCTCGTACAGTTCTCTTTGTATAGATCGTTTCCTTTGCTATATGTTCATACCATTTTATTTGACTCTGCGATGTATTCTTTCTCCAGACTACTTGATTTGGACCTTGTAGTCTCACTAGGTTTCTGTAAAATTTGGAAACAGTAAACTCGCCATGTTGTTAAGGAGAACATTTTATTATTGTCTTTAATATTATACCACTGAAGATGGCTCGGACAGGAGCCGAAACGTTTGGATTTTTGGAACTTGATGAATAAATCATTATAATATTTAAACGCATCGTGATCCACGTGTGACCCTTACAGCCTTTTCCAATCTATTTTTGTATATATATTACATTTACTATATGTTTTAACATATAGTATTTTGAAGAATTACTTTAATAAATTTTATTATATCATTACAAATCGTTGGACTTGTAGTGATAAAATTGCGAATCACAAAGAGATTGATATGTATATATATATATATATATATATATATATATATATACATATAAAAGATTCTTTCTTATTTTTATCAAAGTAATTTTATCGAATTAAAATTTTACATTAGTTTATACATGCATGATAAAGAAATTCTCGAATACTGCGCAAACTTGACGTTATCTAATCTTAATTCGTTACCATTTTGGGTAGCTACAGGTACACCGCAAATGCTTGAATTTGCTGTTGCTAAAACGGCTTTTCTCTTGAAAGTCAATCCGAGCGGAGTCCGTGGAGTCCGTAATGCTATGTTGGTGTTTGCGGTCGAGTCTCGATGCCGTTTTGTTCCTGAGCCACGAATCTGTCCGATTTCTCTTACGACCAAATAGTTCTTCTCTCTAAATCCTTCCGCATATTCCACGTCAAAGTTGACCGATAATTTTTCCCATCGATAAGATTTCCTGGTTTAATTTGTACACAAATAGGTCGTCGCTTGCATACGGTTGTATCGAGAGAGCAATTAGTTATTGTTTCAGACTATAATTTAAAGTCAGAGGGACGATTTGAGATATTTTCGCGCGCGCGCGAATTGTAAGCAGTAATTATAAGATTATAGTCATTGGATAAAATTGATGTCCATATGAATGGGTACCAATATTATGTAGTTCGTATATGTATAATATATAAGGCAGTTGGCACGCATATTACGTATAAGATTTCTTGCATTAATTTATTTTATGCTTTAATATGATTTTATGATTTATGATAAACCCCCCTTATTAATTATTTATTAATTAGATTGTTTTATAGCACATTTCTTGAAGATTTTTTGATATAAAATATATTATACATAATACATATTTATTTTTCACTTTTTCATTTTTTAATTATATCTCTTCACATGTGATTATCGCTATCAGGTATAGAGAAATATTAATCTTACAGTATACAAGGAGCATAACGATTTTTTAACCTATTTTTTATTGATTTCTCTTCTTCTCTCCCTCCCTCCCTCTCTCTCTCTCTCTCTCTCTCTCTCTCTCTCTCTCTCTCTCTCTCTCTCTCTCTCTTCTCTCTCTCTCTCTAATCAATTTGAGATTGATATTTTCTTAATAAAGAAATATCGCGAAATGTTATGAGCAAATGGAAATAGATGAATCTTTGACAGCTTTCTAAGCTTTAGAAATGCAAAATTGTAAAAAGATCTTATCGTTGAATTTTTAGCGGACTATTAATTTAAAAAAATTTATAATTTGAGAATTAATTATAAAGATATTAAATGTAGTAAATGGACAATATTATACTTCCAGTGGTAGTTCCTGTTTTGATATTCTTATTATATTTTTAATAAAAAACTCGATTCTAACTTGGTTCAGAAATTAATGAAAATATCATTACATTTGAGGGAACATCCTGTATGCATCAAAGATACAAAAGATGTGTATGGAGTAGAATTGTAGTCTTTTATTTTAGTGCATGTGCGTTGCGTCGCGTCATTAAATAAATAATTTATTGAAGCTATATCATTTCGTTGAAATCACGGCAACGCAATGTTGTGTTCGTCAGGATTGTCAATTCGTTAGCCCAGTTCCACATCTTTTTTGCTCGAAGTGTGTCCATTAACCTGGAAACTGAAGGTCCGAAACAAAAACCACCTCGAGCGAGTCAACTCGGTTTCCAGCTTTGTTGTCAGACGCAATATTACTATACAGTAGTTTCTGGTAAACTAAACAGGATCTCCGCTCCGCGACACATTCACTCGCAGTCCTGCGTATACACTGTTTCGTGGTGAAAGAGAAAGAGAGAGAGAGAGAGAAAAGGAAAAGAACAGCATCGTTCGCGAGATCGTCGCTTGCGACACGCGTCGACTGCATCAGACGTAAAACTGGATTCCAGCGGTTCTCGAAGAAATAAATTTCACGCACGTCTCGCGCACGTGTCTCACATGGAAAATCACGCAGTGATACCTTTTCCCATTTTTTATAAGTACTAATATCTTCTGTCATCTGTCATCATTGATAATGCAATATATGATTGATGATTAGTGTGCTTATTTTTTTGTAAGCATTCTGCGATTCTATCGTTTTTAACGCTTTATAATGGTTGATTCGTCTAACACACGACTAAAACATTTTGGATTTTAAGATATTAGGTTTTCGTTATTATTATAATTAAAACTCTATATCTAGTTACTTACACTTTAACACTAAAGAATACAAATTCCATAAAAGTAAAACTCATTTTTATGCACTTAAAGAAAGTTGGACATGACTTTTCTTACATTCAAAGAGAGTATTTCGCATCCTTGATTAATGACTAGTGCCTTGATTGAAAAGTTTATTTCTGAAAAGATTTAATTTCACTTTTGGACAGCCTCTGGTCGATGAATGACACAATTCTTTCAGGAATGTATCTTTGCTCGTCTTTGTTAAAAGAAAACAAAAAGAAAAACACACACATACACACTTTCACACACGCGTGCGCGCGTCTAAAAGATATAGCCATGTGTTATTTCGATGAAATTATCTAATGTGTGTGTAAATATAGTAATTAAATTTATGCTCTATTAATCTTATTCTATTGTTATTCATTCTATGTCCAAGTATGGCTACGGAATAAATATCATATTTTTAATAAGTTATGAATATCCTTTAATCGATAATAATCAATCTCATGCAATAAACTATTTTGAATTAGCCATAGCCGATCGCGGTACATCAAATCGCGCATGATGCAGAAATTGATTCTCTCATTTATCTTCGATTACTGTTTCATTATATTAAACATTCTTTCCTATATAATAATCTTAACTCGACAGACGCAATGTATTTGACATCTTATCTTTATCTTTTTTGAATATATATATATACACTTGTAGTATATATGTTGCATTAAATGCACACGGACATATGATTGTATATAATACAGTTGCATAAAGAGCACCAATGTAAATCTCAAATTAAGTTCAACACATATGCATAGAAATCCATGTGTCGGCAAATTCCCAAAAGTACTGTTACATATAGCAGAGAAACTACGAAATACTCGACCCGTTTATTTAGAAAGTATCGTATGTACCATTATTCACCTGCAACCAGTCTGGGAATTCTCTCGAAGCGATTGAAATGTTGGCGTGCGCGTACGAATTCAAGAATTTGTAATTTAACTCTAAATTGTTCTTGTATGCATCCGACGCGTTAATTAATAATTTCCAATTTGCTTATGCATTCATTATTAAAAGAAAGAATAAAATGTATTTAAAATATATCAATTTTTTTGCCCTTTTACAAGTGTCTTGTAATCGAATTCGTAATTTCCTCGCATACACTCGTCACTCGAAGCGTCGATTAGGAAATTCTATTATTATAAGTTCCCTTTTTCCTCTCCTGCATTTGTTTATTCAATGACACATTCGTTTTCAATGTTTATTTTGTTTATAACTTTTATATATACATTTGTATTTATTACTCAAAGTACTGCTTTCAAAGAGGAGTGATTATTAACGTCCTCGCTCGACCAACAATTTGTCAATGTTGTGATTCTAGCATATATATTACGATTAAAAAATGAAACAAATTACATGACATAATTATACACTACGATAAAATAAATGATGCGAATATCAATATTTAGTGAAATCTAGCAACATACGTATTCGCTCTTTTCCCAATTTCTTTGTTTTATTGAAGCTTTACTGATGCACACATTTCTCGGATAGATAAATTAAATTAATTTTTGCTATAATTTCCAAGACGTTTGTAGAAATTGCGCAAAACGTATGCAAAATGCAAAATTATGCTTAAATTAATGAAAGTTCTCAGTACGTTAAAATCCTGGCAGAAAAGTAATTAAAATGACCGAAATGCAAAGAGATTTCTTCATTAATGCGTGTTTTAAAAAATGTACTACTTTTATTTTGGCAGAGTTTAATCTCTTTATTATCTATTCGTGGTCTTTCTTTTTTGGTGATTTTTGACATTGTTTGTGGTGTAAGTACATGCAGATATATTCTCTTTTAGCCTGATCTCTTTCGCTTAGAGAGAGAGTGAGTGAGTGAGAGAGAGAGAGAGAGAGAGAGAGAGAGAGAGAGAGAGAGAGAGAGAGAGAGAGAGAGAGAGAGAGAGAGAGAGAGAGAGAGAGAGAGAGAGAGAGAGAGAGAGAGAGAGAGAGAGAGAGAAAGGAGGGGGGAAGGGGGAGGGGGAGAATGATGACGAAGGAAAACAGAATCGCCGCGCGTTTTATTCCACAGCATATTATCCTATATAGCCCATTTATTTATGAAAGGGTAGAAGTCTCTTATTTTTATATATATATAAAGATAAACAGAAAATACCTTGATGTATGACTATGAATATAAAACACTTTTTTATCGCTATAGGTTATAAAAGATTGCTGCGATTGCTCTTCGGAATTATAGCTGCATTACAGGATTATGAGAAAGTGTTTGGATCTTTCAATTTTGGGTATATGGAAAATCGACATTTTTATACACAAGGAAAAATGTACAAAAATATTTAAATTATTGCACTGTTTGTGAATTAAATAATATTACTATACCAATCGCTAAACAATTAGGAACATTAAATAATTATATAATTGTTATATTTAATTTGGAATTTCTCAATTGATATTATTTGCATATAACTAACGAAATAGGTATTTAAACATAAACTTTCGTACAAAACAAGAAATATAGAAATATGCTTTGATTAGAATTTCAAGTAAAACTGTTTTTGATAAAGAAATTAAATAATTCTGTTTTGAATATACAGTAGTAATATTTCTATTATCAGTTGTGTGTGATCTTAATCTTTTACGACTTAAAAATTTCGCTGAATTTTATTTATTATTCCTTAATTCACATTTCTTTTAAATCTTTTTAGTTAATATAACTATATTTATTAGAAAAAAATTAAAGTTATGCAATCTTTTCTTGAATAAAAAATAAATATGTGCATTATAAATATAATAAATGTTTTTTAGAAGAATTAAATAGCATCTAAAAAGTCAGTCGGTTAAATATAGTTACGGTTTATGATGGAATAATAGAATGATATTGATTTCTTTTGCTTTTAGGCGAAATAATTTATCTCTTGGTTGAAAATAGAATTTCTGGTACATAAAGATAATACGCTAAATGTTAAAAGTTAATATAAACAAAGTTAAATATTAACATTTATTGCACATTTTTACATAAGTATGTACAAGTGTCATTAACATATTTGCGGAAACCAAGTAATGAGCGCAAAATGAACCTATTTGATTCTGACATGAGTCATGGTGGCATAATTCCAGACAGAAACTTAGATGCATGTATGAACCAAGGGAGTTTCGTTAGCGCATAGGTGTACCTATGCAAATTATTAATGTTGGGCCAGGAAATACATATATCCACATAATAAATTTATTAAAATTTAATATTTTTGTCTTGTTTGAGATTGAATGACACTCCGGAATTATCAAATATAGCACAAGAATAAATAAAGTTGGCTTACCTATATGATTACAAGTACGTATAACACACAAATCAATTATTAGCATATCATATTAATTAAAAGTAAGTGATATTTAAGGCTATTAAAAACAACTTTGGAAATAATTTAAGGCGCGCGCACACACGCACGCACGCACGCACGCACGCACGCACGCACACACACACACACACACACACACACACACACACACACACACACACACGCGCGCGCGCGCAAATAACAGCGCAGATAGCTGCTAAATTTATTTCTTGGATATTTTGAATCAATAATTATTGTAAAAATTAATTTATTTTACTCACACTTATGTGACATATAATAGTAATTATAATAATTAATCTTGGCAACAGATTGTTGTATATACGTAATACGAGACGCCATCATATGTCTTAATTCTCAAAGAATGTGTATAAATGTCAGGACTAGCAGCCTATTATCGTTGTACGTATTGTCCAACAGGAAATTCTTTATAATGGAAAACTACATTTTCTTTCCAAGGAGCACTTTCTTTGAAGTCTCCGTACTGTACACGATCTGAAAGACGGTAGCACGGTCGAGGCAACACTCTCGTTCGCCAGAAGAGGATGAAGTTTCCGCGTTGTGCACGTGTAAGCAGCCGAAAATCCGGGGTTTCACACCGTACAGTCAAGAATGCATGATAACGCCGGGTAGTCAACTTTTTTCATTAAATCAAGCTGAAGCATTCTGAAATCGTGTTTCTCACACTTTTGTTGTACTAACGCTCCCAGTAGTTGCGTCGTGTGCACATGAGTTGCCAAACCGGAACAAATTGTCAACTGTGTACAACTTGAGTGTATTAACAAGGAAATGCATGACAGTGTGTTCGATTTTGCCGTTCGATTTTAATAAATTTTATATATGTTTCTCACACACACACGCACACACACACACGTGCAGCACAACTTAATATAAGAGTTACATATGTTTTTATAACATATACCTTCTTCATACGCTTAGGAATTAATTTGATATAATTAGGAATTAATTTAGGTATCAATTAATTAAAAAATAAACAATCTTTATTTATTACTCATTACTATAGTCTCGGCACATTTGATTTTAAGCGGCTATCATCAAAATTGCGAAATATATAAAAAAAATTTTTTACGAAAAATTAATCGTGCGTCTAGAATTTTTGATATTGTTATATTTTTCATTATACTTCTCTACTCCATTGTTATTCCTATTTTAGAATCTTAGAATTTTCATAAAAACAAAAATTAATGAGCGTTTTTAAAAATGTAAAATTCTTATCTATATATATGTAATAATATTATTTCTCGATATTTTGCTTTTACGAAATGTGCTATAAATGTTGCACTACATGTGCTGCGCTATACGTGCGTGCAATTAGGAATATCTATCTTCGTTATTACCCTATGGCATTGGATGTAATGTACAGCGAACAAGTAGTTGCCAAGTACGGTACAAGCACGGTACTTGTATACGGACAAATATAAACGTAGCACGCGCCAACTGCGAATAAAGCGCTGACATAAAGCGTTCTATTCTCTTTCCATATATCTTTTTGAATTTATTCGGTAATCTTTTCTCACGTAATTATATATGACGAAACAAATATTCGTATATTTTGATTTATCAAAATTTTCAAAATTAAGATGTTATGCATTTAAAAGTTGTAATTTTTTCCAATGTATTTATAAATATATTTTTAAATATTTCTTTACAAACTTTATAATGTACCTCTCGTTCAACATGCATGCATATATTTCTGTTTCAGGAACGTATTTTATTCTATACGACTTTATTGACTTCTTCGAGAAAGATCAAGCCAGTTTTCTGGAGCGAGACAAGTTTCTCAACATCATCAATTCTATCTTCAAGAATATGTCGCAAATCGAGCGCGAAGCCATCATTTTCCAAGTAAGTCTCGTTGTACATTTTCGTTCATCGCACTATGTATTATATTCTTAAACTTTTATAAAATATTACGAACTTGAATGTAATACAATAATGACAAACAATTGGAAAATAATATATGTATATATAAACATTACTCATAACATTTATATAAATATTGTTTTATATGCACGCAAAAAGTATTTCCTCTATATCATTTCTATTATTACCATTATATTACTATTTAATGACAATTTTTCATCAGTTTTTGGAGTTGCGTTTTTCTTGGGAGAAATGTTAAAAGCAGTCGATACCTCGAATACAAATTCTTTCTTTTAAATCGCATTTTTTAAAGCGAGTTTCCCTGATTCCTCTGATGTTTTTAAAAAAACTACGCAACCAGTTTTAAAAAAATCGGTATCGAAAAATTAACCCCACCACCGCCATTCCCGGAAAATTCTACCCCTGTTTCATATATAATTCTTTAAAATTCGGTCTATTAACAAATGAGTAGTTCGCGGAAAACGTTGCAAGAAAACGTTGCATCTGTGCCTGAATTTACCCCCCCCCCCCTTACTGTCGACAAAGACGTAGTTCTACGTCAACTTTTTCTATTTTAATCGTTTATAACTAATGAATCACAAAATAAAAAGAATACAAGTACAATACAAAATACAAAGTAAAGAGAAATATTAATATTTCATTCCTAATAGATTTATTTATACGAACAAATAGAACGCGCTTTAAAGCGCGCGTTTTAGTGTTAAACGCGATTAAATTCTGCAAAGCAAGATCTTTCACGGGGGATTGAGATAACGTTCGAATTATGTTCCTCATACAGAAATATATGTGTATGCGTCGACCAGAGGTGCAGAGCATGCAGCACTCTGCGACCCATATTTTTTTGCAAACTAACCACTCAGCGAGACCTGAGGCTCTCGGCTGTATTCATTGGCCTCGAGCGTTCTTCTTGTTAGCAAACTTCAACTTGTAACTGTCGCTAAGTCGGTTCAGGCTTCTTTTTTGTAGCATAGAAAAACATACGGACCATACTTATGTCAGATGTCAATTTAACTTCCCACGGTTTGCCAATGGATAGATATGTATACACACGCGCGCGTTTGCGTCCTCTTTCTCTTTTGTAACCAAATGAAATTATAACAAATATAATTTCTAACAAAGAGAATTTTTTATAAATATAATTCTTAATTTTTTATGTTTTTTATGACAATTAATTTGTAATATACCTTGTTAATTCGAAGCAACATAAAATTGCACTACATCTTCTTCTTCTACTATGTCTATTTGTTTAAATGCCCATGCACATACGTGTTGCGAATCATCATGGATTCCAAGTATTGCAGTATTGCAGTATTGCAGTATTGCAGTATTGCAGTATTGCAGTAATATGTATGTATGTACGTACGTATGTATGGAAAAATATTCTGTTAAAAATATACGCCAGCATCCGTTCCTTTCTCTAAAAAAAGATCGGCCATGATTATATAATATTATTAAACGTACATTTCTCACTGACGCGTATCGCGTCAGATATGGGCGGGTGTAAAGTGAAAAACCGTTAATTGGAACGCCTACTCGCTGCTCGCTGCTCCTCTATTCCTTTTTCTACGGCTTTTTCCGCGCGTTTCCATCTTTTTGCGCGCGCGTGGATTTTCCGCGAATCAGAGACATGGCAGTGCCCTGTATAATTGTGATTATATAACAAATCATGATTTTTTTCTAATCAGAAACAATTCTGCCTATCGACTAGTAAAGTCTAAATTTCTATTTGATTTGGAAGAGAATATTTATCAATCTTTCAGCTTTCGATAGCAACGAACGATTGCAATTAAACCTAATGCTATTCCACTCGTCCTCATATCACAAATTCAAATTATTTCCAATGTATCATCGAAAGAATTCTTATTTGTACATAATAAGTTTTAATTTCATTAATTTAATAAAATTTATCTTGTATAACGATATATCTATTAATATATATACGTATTAAAACAGTCGTATTAAACAATTAGGACAATTTCATGGATATAATGGGTTTCATTACATTCTTTTCTATAGAGAGTCAACATTTCTAGAAGTGTAATCGCCATGATATCTCATGCGATAGTTTTGTCGGGAATATTTGTTTTATGTGATTTTGTGTCAATTGTGCTTTTTGTGATTTATGTGATATCTATGAACTGATTTCCAGTAGTCTAGTCTTTTTTCCAGAATATGTTGTGTGCATAATATGCATTTCAGCAGCAAACACATAATTATTATATAGCGAAGAAGTAAGAGATAATTAAAATAACGAGTGAGATTTATGGAACACCATCGCTCATATCGAAACGACTTTTACATCATAATCGTCGATTCGTTCATTATTAACGCGTTTGTCGAAAGCCATCATATAAATTAAATTCGCGCAAAACAAAAGTTATTTTTCCAAGTGAAAGGTATAAGGCTGGAGTGTTACTCCAATACATACTCGCCGAATTTTATATGTATAGGGGAGACCGGGGCTGGTTGTGACATTTTTTCTATAAAGTGTCTCAACTCTTTGATTATGTTGTTCTTATAAATGAATCTAGGCTTGCTAGATTCAGTAACTAATCGGGATTTAAATTTAATAATAATTTTATCTAACCGCTCATTAGAAATTATATAAATTAAAAAATTCTGAAAAAAGAGACATGTAACTTTTTACCCCACACCAGGGGCTGGTTGTTACACCACACGGGGAAAATTGTTACAACAAAAAAACAAATGTAATCTCAAACTTTTTATTAAGAATAATCATGGTTTGTCTTCTTAATTCGAACAAAAATGAAATATTATTGTTTGTAACGAATTACAAAAAAAGTTTTACTTAGTCCAAGTAATAATATGGTCACAACCTGCCCCGAGAAAATGTCACTTTTAGCCCCAACACCAAAACTAACCTCTTAAGATTAAATATTAAAACACAAATATTTGTAAAGCTTATAAAAGTAAGGTTTATTGTAAACAGAAGGAATTAGAGAGTATATACCACAACATACACATTTTCGGTTAGCTACCGTTGGCACTGTAACAACCTACCCCTGTAACAACCAGCCCCAGTCTCCCCTACATATATGTATACACATCAGACGGAAATAATGGCAATGCATAAAGTTTATTTAACATAAATTTCAATCTTTCCTTGTTTCTCTTTTGTCTCTTAAAAGATGTACATATAAAATTGCGCGTTTTAAATTAATAATATATAATTATAATAGATAGATTTGATACCCCAGTGAGCATCACACATATGTATAAGTACTTTCCCAATACTGATTGCGAGAATAGCTCAATATTTCAATTATCAGCGTATATCGCTTGGTCTTTCAATTCGCGCAATTGCAATACTTTTACAACTGCAGTAGTATGAACAGATTGTACATAAAGAATATACTATAGAACTATAGAATGTCAAATGTAAGTGTGTAATCTAAGTGTATTTGGAAAGTGGCGAACATTGCTAAGACACGATTGTCTCTTACAATTGATCAATATTGTTTCAATCTTCGTACGAGCATGTGACATGGAATATTTTGTAATAGTAAAAAATTGTGACTGGTTTTATACATACGTGTATGTATTATAGTTAATAATTGCGTTCATTTTTTTTTCAAAATGAGACAAAGTAGCCTCTGTGGAGACGGTAGTAGTGCTCTCGCGCAAAATTTCATAAAGGGGAACGAACACTTTGCAACGAATACGACACTTCCAGTAGGTTTTCTATATAGTGCGTAACGGGTCAGCTATGGTTACGGGGAAAATCGATATCGTTATGTACTGAGGTAATGTCACTCTTCAAAGAGCTTCATTCTGCTGGCTGACCGCTAATTACTTTCCGATCAGCAGAATGGCACGTCAAAGTTGCTTTGTCAAGGGCTGTTTCATGGCTGCGTGAAACCTCGAGTTCCGTGTACATTTCATTAAGTATCCGGGAACAAGGCACGCCAGCAGAGCGAGGATGCCTTTCGTTTACGATGATACATACAGTGCGCGTAAAGGTCGCCGGGAACTCGTGTCTTTGATAAATTCATGCCGTCTGCTGATCCCGCCCACGCGCGACTTGCGCGAGTGATCGAACGAAATGAATTTGTAAAAGCGCGCACTTTACTGTCGTTTCGATTGCGAAGGAAATTGACGATACAAAGTGATCCGATACGTATAACCAGTAACCACCATCGATACCATAGTAATCTCTTTTAACCCGCGGGCTATAATCGCGTTACATTTGGATAAAAAACTATTTTCTTTTAAAACACGATTCATTAATAATTACGATGATAAAGACTGTAGAGAGATAGGAGATATAGGATGAATCAAACTCGCGCAATTTATTCGTGATATTTTATATATGTCATTATATTTTTGCTGTAAGAGACATTAAAAGAGATTTATTTCATTGGAAGATGCTTTAATTTCCTAGCACCTTCTTTTTCTCAATGATAAATGAGTAAAATGGGCCAATTTTAGCCTGTAAAAAGAGTAACGTAAGTTAAACATGTACTCTTACGTTTTTTGGGTCACTGAATACGATGGTAGCATTTTTATCCGTCTAAATTCGTGGGCAAAATTGGCCTAGTCTTAAAGGGGTTCGAAATAAATCATTTTTAATAGTAATTCGATTAGTAATGATTTTGTTCCAATTATTTAATTACTTGTATTATAGTTTAGTTTTATTATTTTTTCTTTTTACTAAAAACTAAGGAAATACTCCAAAATAAGAAATGCTAAATCTAACATGGCGAAATTAATATGATGCAAAAATTAAAGAAGATAATCAATTTCTTATTCAGAGAATCGGAAATCTCAACAGATGTGTGCACCTGCACACATTGTGCAGTTTTAAGGATGTTAAAATGGTGGACTCTCTTCCACATCATCTAGAAGCGTGTTAGGTTTTTTAAGGTAGACCTTCACCTGCGGAGCCCTATTATACTACTTTTCGTATTATATACTGTACTCTGTAACGTTTCATTTTTCGAAGTATTCCTTTAATTTTTAGTAAAAATGTATCTAATAAAACAAAATTATAATACAAATAATTAAATAATTGGAACAAAATTATCACTAACTGAATTATTATTAAAAGTGATTTATTTTGACTCCTTTAAGACGAATTTTGCTTACTTTTCCTACGGGTTTAGACGGATAAAAATGCTACCATCGTGTATTCAGCGATCCACAAACCATAAGAGTACATGTTTAACTTATGTTACACTTTTTAGGCCAAAATCGGCCCACTTTACGTATTGTCCTTTTGACGCAACATTAAATTAGTAAGACATTGGTCAAGATATAAAAGTGTCAAATTGAAACTAGACATGTTGTTTAATATTAAATTCTTAAACATTAATTGATAATCTTTAATGGGAATTTGTACGGATTTTTGTTTCAGTATACCGATTGGGATCGGATGAACGATGGTTATCAGAATCAGAGAGCGATAGCGGACATCGTGGGCGATTATTTCTTCATCTGCCCGTCCACACATTTTGCGCAATTATTCGCAGATCGCGGCATGAAGGTCTACTACTACTTTTTCACGCAGGTAATGCTATCTCTGTCGTTACGTTCGGTTATAGAACAGATATTAGTCAATAAGCACGTCTCAAGAGATACCTAATGACTTAATGACCAATTAACAAACCATTATTATATATTATGTATTTTAATAATTTTATGGTGATACATCTCCATGATCTACGAAGTCAACCGAAAAATATTCAAGTTGTCAAGATTGTCATGTGGCGTCAATAGAATGTAATTTATGAGATGCCGTATGCGTATATATGTTTATATATACATATGTACCTAATACATCTAAAAATACACAAACAACACACACTCGTACACACATTTTTTAAATATTCATAGAGTTTTGTTAAGTATACCTGTATGTGTGTTGTAATTCAAATGTATTGAAACATTTTAATTACTTCGTGTATTTTGACAAATCATATCAGCAATGCTTTCAATATCTTTGCGTTATACAAGCTCGGCGCAGCGTGATTGTTGTATTATTGAGCTTATGCCGCTATTCTCTCAAAGTAAACTGAAAGAACATAGTTTACAAGACTGGGAAATTACAGCAAAAGTATTATGTGAATTGGATTCTGAGTCGCTTGCATATATAACGCAATAAGAAGATTTTGTGATGGAAATAGCTAAGGGAGCACACACATAACGGAGAAACAAAAAAAAAAACAAAAAAAATCTACAGCGGAACTGAGGCGGTAAGTGAATATAACGTGACATAAGTGGAAACAATTCACTCGTAACATTAATCAATCATCGGTGTGCTGCTGTTGCCACGATAAAGTGTGGCGAATATTTGGGTAGCGAATAATAACCAGATATCAACATATACCCACATTATCAATCACGCATGAATCACGTTCGCGTGATTTATTTTGCCGTTTTGCCGATCGCCAATTTGCGCAAGCGCGGTGTTATCATACCGGAAGATAATGCATCCTCCACAACGTCACGGAGGTGTAATGTTTAAATCCAGAATGCGACAAATTGTGCGCATTCATGACGCTGCACAATTACCGTTCCACCTCCTCGCGACCACCGAAATTATTTGAAATGCAAACTCACGCGGGAGAGGCTTATATACTCTACATATGCGGACGTTTTACTATGTTGTAACGTGTCGCGTTTGCCACTATTCCGCTATTCGTGCTGTCATGTCCGGCTCTTCGTCACGTTTATGAAATCTCTTCCATCGATAGCTTAATTGAGCCATAAACATCAAAATTGTATAATGTGTTTTAAAAAATCATCTAACAACAATAAGGCATTATTTTAGACAATTTTTGAGACAAAAATAAAACTAGCGAGGGTTCAATTGTCATCTTTGGATGTTTGATATTAACATGTTTGCTGTTAATAGATATCAAATATCACGATTATGTCATATATGTACTATTTTAATGGATTTTTGTTTAGCACATAATATAAAAAATATTTAATTTAAATTTTAATTAAAATATTTATGTTGCCTTAAATTTAAAAATTTCTTTGAATAAATAAATATTTGTGAAAGAGATTTTAATCTTGGTACATATATTATTAAAAATATTATTAAAAATATTATTAAAAATATGTATTATTAAAAATATTTTTATATTTTTTGTATTTAAGGATGCTAAATATTTAAAGATGTTAAATATTTAGCTAATAAAGTCTTTTTATACAATTTATATGAATAAAAGTAGTATTTATATTTATCTTTGTAATATATTTAATTAGATAGAGCTCTATAATTTTCTAATTAAATAAATATTTAATTTGTATTAATTTTGTTATTATTATGTTATATACTTCCGACAAAATTTCTTTCTTTTTTATAAAATTTTGCTAATGGAGGGATATCAAAATGTGAACATAATAGGCAAAATATATGAGCCGAGTAAATTGACGTAAGATTTATCACTGAATCCAGTGACAAGTGGTCTGTTGGCCACGTGCCAAATCCAGCTTACCCAAAATTGTAAGGAAATCTGAGCTTCCCTTCTTCTCTTTCTCTTTCTCTTTCTTAAACGTTTCAATTTAAACTATATGTAACGCGTCATTGAATCCTTTACGATAGTTGATATCGTAGTGTTCAAGGTGAAAAGTGGCCTCATATGTTTTAAAAGTTGAATTTGGATTGAAACATATTACAATTTAAACTTGAACTTTACTTCAAATGCTCAAAGTTAGTGGATTTTTGGAGTTCAAAGTTGGTCGATTGATTCCTAACAATAAGATCTAGCAACTCTAGATTTTATGAATGAGTACATATATGTATAACGTTTGTGGAATATTTTAGCAAACTTTAGAAATTTCCTACATCAAAATCAATCTTCGATACATTATAGCCCAGCAATAGAGCATTAAGCATTAAGAACATAGTATTGTTAAGAACATATATGTTCTTAATTCACTTAATGTTATCATCAGAGAACGGGGGAGGAAGCTAGGAAGAGAGTATAACGGGAGCCATCGTAATTCTAACATATTACTTTCGTATTGTACTACAATTTTATGTTAGCTACCAAAACTGTTGGGAAATTATCTTATTCAAGGCTAGCAAAAAATTTGATTTGCTTCAATAGATTTAAAAACTTTTTCAGATAAATATTACGTAAATATTACTCTATTTATAAATCTGCGCCAATTGTATTTATTATTTTACTATGTTTCTCGATTATATACATACGTATGTGTAAAGTTTGAGCTGCACATTTATATACAGGGTGCGGAAAAAATAGCATCCCCCAGGACCCCAAAATATCTCGAAAAATATGTTTTATAAAAAAAAAATGTTTTAGACAAAAGTTGTAGGGTTTAAAAAGATCTATTTACTGACTTTCAGTTTGAACTTGGGTGGCGTCGTTAAGGTCAAGTCAGGGGTCACTTTGAATTTTTTAAATTAAACCCCTATTTTTTAGTGCATATTCTTGTAACCCTTGCCGAGACGTTTTTAAAACGCTATAACAAAACTCTCTTTTGTTACGATTTTTTTTAGATATTTTAAATTTTGTCATAATATTTTTCCGTACACTGTACAATTGGTATAAAGATTAATCTTATGTAAGTTTTTTTTATACCGGTTGATATACAAATCGGTTTTTGATTGTATTTAAGCACGTAATACGTATAGGTACTGCTTCTAACACTATAACAACAATAAAAATTTTTTCCAATTATTTTGAAAGTTATATGTTTTACTGAATTGGCTGTTTATAGTCATAATTTTTCCTAATTGATTCTAATATTGCACTAATTCGGCAGAGACATATATTTTTTCTTCTTTAAAAATTTAAAATTATATATGCGATTCAAATGTGTATGTTCTGTGTAAATCCTCGAATTACATAATAATATACATATAATGGAATTACATGAAAATAAATAATAATCTGCTCTCCCTTACTCTCCGCATTTGATGAATATGAAATTCATAATATGTCTGCGAACGTCTATTGAAAATTATTTAAACTCGGCTATTCGTTTCTGCAGTTGACACCGTCGCGTGAGAAGTCGATCTGAAAGAAATAGAGAAAAGAAAAGAGAGGAAACGAAAGAAAGCGAGAACGAAGGAAGAGAGCGGAATAAAATAATAATTCTAGAATTCAAGGAACGCACAGTGGGGTATTTCGCCTAAAACGTGGCCATAAGTAAGAAAATTGAAACCATAAACAAAACATGTTATGTACATACAATTAATAGAAAACATGTCCATATGTACGTTTCTGATACATATTTGTCATTTTTATTATTGCTGTCATTGTTATTATTTATCAAAGCTTAACCTTTAAGCGAACCGTTTATAGCTTTATGTAAGATACGTTGTCACTTCGTATTATGATATATCTCACAATTGAAAGTTTCCCAGATCATTCCAGCATGAAAACGATGTCTCCAGGTATTTTAATTATATATTTATGTGAATAGTTAAGTTTTACTTCTTATTTTTATAACAAGTAGTACATTGTTTTAATTTGATGTAAACTTCTTACTAGAAGATCAGAGATTTTTTAATATTTATTATTGTTTCCGGCATCTCCCGGCTATGAATTTTTTTTTGTTATTTAATACGTTTATTTGCCTATAATATCGTGAAAGAAAATATTGCGCCTTCGTGTGCCTTTTAAAATTATTTAATATTTTATAATTAGAGTACAACCGAAATCGAAACCGAAACTTTCATGGAAATCCTAGAAAAGCCATATGTATACACGTTCACATATATGTGTAATTATTATTTTAATAATTAAATATTATAATATTTATAAAGAAAAAGTGTATAGTATATACATATACGTGAACGTGTATACATATGGCTTTTCTAGGATATCCATGAAAGTTTCGGTTTCGATTTCGGTTGGACTCTAGTTATAAAATATTAAATAATTTTAAAAGGCACAGGAAGGCGCAATATTTTTTTTCACGATATTATAGGCAAATAAACGTATTAAATAACAAAAAAAATTCATAGCCGGGAGATGCCGGGAACAATAATAAATATTAAAAAATGTCTGATGTTCTAGTAAGAAGTTTACATCAAATTGAAACAATGTACTACTTGTTATAAAAATAAGAAGTAAAACTTAACTTTTTATATAAATATATAATTAAAATATCTGGAGACATCGTTTTCATGCTGGAATGATATGGGAAACTTTCAATTGTGAGATATATTATAATACGAAGTGACAACGTATCTTACATAAAGCTATAAACGGTTCGCTTAAAGGTTAAGCTTTGGTAAATAATAACAATGACAGCAACAATAAAACTGACAAATATGTATCAGAAACGTATGTATGGATATGTTTTCTATTAATTGTATGTACATAACATGTTTTGTTTATGGTTTCAATTTTCTTACTTTTGGCCACGTTTTGACGCTTTCGCCCCACTGTGGAACGTGAGAATTGAAAATAATGATAATTTTCTTCTTTTTGCTTGACTTAATATTGTCTATTCTTTCATTCACCATTTCAATTGTTGAGTCCGAAGTGGATCAAAACGTCTGCGACTCCTCTTTGTTATCTCGAGATATTGTCATTATATATTGTATGTATATATTTTATATTTACATATCTTACCTCTTACTTTTTATTATAACTAGACACTACAGACGCGCGCTTCGCGCGCGCTATTTGGCTTTAACATTATGCTATTACTATTACACTATTAACTCCTTGATACACACAACTGTCAAAATATACAATGACAGCTGCAAATGAAGTAAGCGCAGCAAGAGAACCAATCGGCATCGCGGAAAAGCGACAACAATAAACTTCACATCTCCTTTTTAGAAGAGGAATGTTGTACCAAAGAGCCAATTCATTTTTTTATACGTGACTATTACGCTGCAATCAGTTACGTTTTTAAATGCAGGAAAAATATAAGACGTATCGCGATTTTCTGTTGCCTGTAAATTTCTTTATGTTAAGATATAGCAATAATTTTTTCAATTGTAAGTCATTCAGTACTTTTTGAGAAAATACGTATTTTGGGAAATACATTAAAAACTTTATTTCTTAGATAAGCGGATAACTTTACGCATACGTACATAATAGAATTCGTACGTCAGTAGGGGAGAGTTGGCAATTACCGCGCGGTTGACAATTCCGCGCCATTGTTTATCTCAATAACTATTTGTATTACGCGCCTACAATGATGTTAATATCATAGAGTAACACGAAATACCCCACCCGCATGCGCCGTCAATGCGTTCCGGCCGTCCATGTAAACACAGTGCGCTCTGGAAGCTTCTCTGCTTGCTCGTTGCAATTTTGCTGGTAGTTTCGATAAGAGGTGAGTAATATAATATTTACATTAGAGAAATAAATTTGACGGATTTGATAGGCTAAAACACTATAAAATTAGGTTGCAAAGTGATTTTAGAAACACGCGTTTCTTTCCTATACATTTTAAGGTTGTAAAGTGAAATGATTGAGTTTGATAATTTCGCGCCCAAGGTATAATACTCATAGGTATAACGATAATTGTGTGTTAAGAGTTACCAAGACTGTTTAGTTTACAATGTAAGGTGCTTACAGAAAAGATCGTTGCTTAAGTTTTGATTTGAATTTATAATGATCGTTATTTGTTAACGCATTCACTTATTTTTATATGTAGGTACCTACTAGACGATATTAATGCATAAATATAAAAAAAACATTTTGTTATTGTGTTCTACTTCATGTCACTGGCTGAAGCCAGAGTAATTTTTATAGGTACGGCTTTATTAAACTGGGCACGATTTTATCAGACCTGGTCACGATATTATCAGACCAGTTTGATAATACCGCGTTTTCTCATTTTTTGGAAAATTATTAATATTTCAGTTTGTGTTTAACTTTCAAGATTATTGCTATGATATATGGATAGCCAAATAAATGACCTATCTAAAACTGCACAGTTTGTTTTTTTGAAGCATTTCTGAGCTTAGATATACGCTTCGGTTCTTAGGGGCTCGGTAATTGCCAACTCTCCCCTATAATAGGATTTATAAAGATTAAGATAAATGTTATAAAGATACTTTATATCACAAATCGTGTAAAATTGTTGAAAAAGATAAATTAGACTATTAGAGTAACTCAGTTGTTGTTGGATAATCTGCTGCCTCAGATAAAATTATATGTATACTGATAAAGGGGGAGGGGGACGCTCCATACAATATCATGTAATAGATGAAAATGTAAAAGTGCAATATATTGTTCTCTCGTTTAATGTGAACTGACTAAAAGCATTTGATCGGACATTGATAATAGATAACTGTTCCGTTAGTATGTTTATATCGTTTTG
This sequence comes from Temnothorax nylanderi, assembly GCF_030848795.1. Classification (NCBI taxonomy): domain Eukaryota; kingdom Metazoa; phylum Arthropoda; class Insecta; order Hymenoptera; family Formicidae; genus Temnothorax; species Temnothorax nylanderi. The sequence goes on from NW_027249416.1 coordinate 109,123, forward strand.
GAAAATTGGACGTTTCTTATTTTCGTATTTTGGCAATCGCAAAGCGCGATTCAATTTGGTGATAAAGAATCACGTTTTCGAAGTATCGCTCTCTTGTGTGTTCGCCGTGTATTTTCTGTCCTTTCGGGCATCTCCCAGTGGCCGCGTCGACAGTTGTGTCAAAAATAAGAAACAAAATCATGCGAAATGTGCATTTTAAGAGAAAGTAAACAAAAAAACTGAAATCTTAACCAGATACCTGTAATATTTCTCTAAGATATGTCTCTATTTTAAGAGATATATCTTTTCCTCGGAAATAACGACTTTTGCTTAGCATTGTTGACGAATAACTTGAAAACAGGAACGTTTTGCTCAAGAGATTGTACTACTGAATAATGGAGAAAATAATTTTTAAGGTAAATATATCTCGAGAAAATATGATAAATTGTTCGCAATTATCTTGTGTTAAAATTAGCTTATTAGCATAAGTTATAGATTCATGGTCATATAAAAATTGAGTTTAGAAATATTGAGAAAGTATTTTAATAATAATAATAATAATAATAATAATAATAATAATAATAATAATAATGATAATAACTTAATATATCTTATAGGCGGGGAGGGAGGCGCGTAACATTATTTTTATTAACTTATGTAATTTGAAATTACTAATTTCAATCAGACCTACTACCTATATGAAATTTTACAACCTTAAGTGCGCGAAAAAAGTTGGCAGAAATATAATATATAATGATATTACAAAGAGTGGAGTTGAAATATTGCAACTAGAAATTCCAGCTCAGCGCGAAGGAAACTTTGATACTCGCATTGTTAATTTCAAAATTATTTTGATTATCATATTATTTTTCGTGCAATAATATATAATCATACAAATAATAAGAGAAAAATCAAACATTTTATCTCATTATTTGCAACTGACTATTTGTTATATGTTAAACGATCTCTCTTAAATAATTTAGTCAAAAATATTAAATTATATAATAGCTTATGTATTTTTTTAGCTGTAACATCTGCGCGATGCGCCTATCATCAACTTGTGAACGAAGTTTCTATTTATTAGAAAATAGCGCTTTTATCTAATCCATGTCGTTGATCATGTCACTGTTTTCCTATATATTTGACACGCCGCCCTCCTTTCTTTTCTTTCCCCTTCTCTCCGCACTATTCCACTCACTTGACGCGTACCCTATTTTTCAATACTCCATTTTCCATCTTCCATCTCTCGCGCAAACATTTTCTCGCATCGTCTCGCTCTCCCCCTTTCCCTACTCTCCTCTCCTCTCTCTTTCTCTTTCACTCTTCCCCCTTTTTGTAGCATCCTTTTCGCAACCTTTCGCGTTGCACTTTTCACTTTACCTTTCTCTTTTCTTTTCTCTCCTTTATTTTTCGCGTCCCCTCACTTCGCACTACCTTCTATCTTCATTGCAGCCCCTGGGCCATGAAACGCACGTAAGCGAAATGCCGCGGTACGAAGGCTCGAGCAATTAGCGGAGAAGGTAATTTATCAGGTAGTACCGCTCGGTTCTCCGAAGCGCTGCTGGAAGTAAAGAGGATGTCATTACTCATGCGCGCCAGCCGTAATCTTAATAACGGTTTTACCCACTGGTTAGACAGACAAAGGCTCGCGCGAAAGTGCTTGCGTCTTTTTTTTTTGTCGCTGGTTCGCGTTACCTCTGTTTCTAGTGTTTCCACCCTTGCAATTTCAGCTCGTCGCAGAGAGTTGCAGAGTCAGAGTCAGACTGCATCCATATCGACCCGAAATTGATATCCAATATACATATATGTCTTGATGTACGATTATGATATTACGATCTCGAACACTTTGAACTCTTTGGAGAGTTTGACTCTTTTATACCGTAATACTGCTATCTACAGGCATCCACAGCATCTTGTGAAGAAATTGGAAGTGTATGCGGTATCAGTCTACATAAAAATTAACATTTATTTATCCAATTCTTTATTTATCATATTCATCTTTTATCATATATAGTCGCGAGTCTTTTTAATAAAAATTTATTTACCATAAGATGTTTAATTTTTAAGCAAATTTAAACAGATTGTAAAAAAATTAAATTTTTTTTCCAGGAAAAATATTTTTATTTCGAGAAATAAAATTTACTTTTATTTCGTAAGAATTTTTATTCTTCGTTCAAAATATTTTATTGTTGCAGTTTTAATACCACTGATTGCTTTTTAATAGTTTATAAAAATACACAATTGTTCAAGTAAAAAATAAAATTGCATCTTTGGATATATACGATAAAATGTATCAAGTTATTACGACAAAGTATACATATATATATATATATATGTATATATAGTCAAGTAGTTTTCAACTTCTAGTCTATTTTATTATTTACTATCTATTATTATTAATTATCCAATATATTTGTGTAAAATATATTCAAAGATAATTGAACATTTTTTATCATACATCTATTTCATTTTTACAGTAAAAATAATATTTTTTGCTAAGGACTTTAAGGTTTATTGTTTGGCATAAATTATAAAATATAAAATTATTTTATAATTAATCTGACATAGAAAATCAATATCTACTTATATTAATTTATCCATTTCATTTATTATATGAGTGGATGCGCCGATAAATTAAAATTAAAGCAATGCCTCAAAATTTATAGGTATACAATAGCCATGGCATATTTTTGCATCTTGCGACATAACATGCAACTATAAAATCAATAGACATATATTTTATCTCTATATTAAATGAAAGAGCTGTGATAAATGTATTATCTTTGATGTAACAACGTCAAATTGACGAAATAATGATGAAGCGTATATTGTGTTGCAGAGGACAAGTACGAATGTATGGGGCGAATGGATGGGTGTGATGCACGGTGACGAAGTGGAATACGTCTTTGGGCATCCCTTGAATAAGTCTCTGGAATACACCGATAAAGAACGAGAACTGTCTTTGAGAATGATTCACTATTTCGCACGATTTGCATATACAGGGTAGGTATTAGGAATAATACGTATTACGAGTTGTGCAACATCATGTGTTTGATGTTTATTAAAGTGTAAAGATTTATCGCATTTATCCAATATATATATATATATATATATATATATAGTTAAATATTTGGCCAAGACGATAAAATACTTGATAAAATTTGCGCATGCTAATGCAGTTCAATGTAATATAAAATTATAAATATAAGTGATACGCGTCATAGACGTCAACGTGTGCAGAAGAGTTCGTTGATGTGTGAAACAAAGTTAATTTAAATTCAAATTATAACCATGAGAAGGAGTAAGTTCGCCAGAAACTCGCTGCCGCATGCTTCAAACCTAAATTTCCATTTGTTAATACACGGAGAGAATTTTTTGTTATATTTTACCCTTAAATTCACTACAAACTTGGGACAACTTGGCAACCAAGGAATTTTTAAAATATACAAAAGACATTTTACAAACAACGTGATAAAAATTACCATGCAGATTGGTAAATTTTTAAAAATTATTGAAATTTCCTAGATATATTTTAGTAAAATTAATCAAATATATTTTATATTTTAATGAAATAGATATTAATATTTCTTATTATGGTGGATATTAATCAGAATAGCTCACATAAAATTCTTGGTGGTACATGTTGTCCCACAACTACCATGATTTCAGGGTAAATTTTAAGAGAAAATTCTCTCCGTGTACGAAAATGTGAGTGTTGCGTACTGACCACAAAAATAGTTTTTTTAACGAGTACTTGAATATTTTTAAATAAAATAGTCTTAATGGTTAAAAGAATTTATTCACGAATATATATTTAAACATTTTAAAATAAAATAGTCTAAATTGTTAAAAGAACTTGCAACCAAAATATGACATATTTATTAATTGAATAAATTTATCAAACAATTAATCATATTTCTTGAGTCTAATTATGTATAAAATTAAATATGAAGCGGAATTAATGTATTCTTAATTTCATTCTATTTAATACGATTTTCAATTTACACATTTTAACGCGAAATATTATAAAATATCTCACGTTATAAATTGCATCTAACAATTTTTATATTTTAATAAAATGTTGAAATTATAATAAAAATCAATTAGTTTAATTACGAAAGGATTAGAAGAATTCTGTACTTTACTGCATTAGTGATAAAATTGTTCAAATTTTTGTACAGAGTAGGTACGTCTCCGTCCATCAAGTTTTTTTTTGAGGGGGGGGGGAAGCGATTTCCCGTACTATATTCCTGTACTGATGAATTTATTGAGATTTAAAGTTATTATATGACGTTTCGCTCTCTATGAATAGGATTCTTCGTTTTGTTGTTCGCGACCGACATATTGCTTTTGCATTCGATATTTGAAATCTACCTTTAGGTACTGTAAAACACCTAGCATGAAAGATAAAAGAATAAATGGGGGAAGGAGTGCGCGGGTATGAAAACATGTCAAAGTTGATTTTTAAAACTTTAAATCTTAGAAATTGATGTAAATGGAAAATTACACAAAAAAAAATATATTTTTAAGGTGTACATTAATAAAAGTCAGTGCGAATTTACAAAGAAATTTTATTTATTATTTTGGTAAACTTACTAAATTTTTATAATTTTGCTTCCTCATAGAGGAAGCTTTTTTTACTTAAAATTTGAATTTTTTCTCTTGTTTCAATTAAACATACAAGGATATTATGGAAAATTAATTAAATGTGGTATTTTTACAGATTATTTGTAAATTAGCTTCCGGTATTGTTAAATTTATCCATAACATTACATACGCGTGTGCTTAAATTTTATTATATACAGTAAATTTACAGTCTGGTGTGGGATTTTACTCTCATTGTCAGTAGCGTGATATCACAGCTAGTATATCCGAAATTATTGCAGTAATAAAAGGTTAAGTAGCCAAACATCTGACATATCTGCAGTAACTGTGAAATGGAAAATTTGTGATTTTATTGGTAAAAACACAAAATCTATAATTAAAAACCATTATAATCATATAATTTCTGGAATAGTGGTTATATTGAAAATTGCTATTCCATGTTAGAGGTAAATTTACTGTGCTAAAGTGAATATTAAAATAAATCAAGTACTTTTACCACCAGACAGTAAATCGAAAAAGTATTTAACGAAAACTTGATTTCATATTTGAAGTAATTAAGTTTGACGTATTTAGGTAAAATTACAAAAATTATACTTTGTATTTTAGTTGTGTAAATTAAAGGTTAAAAATGACCACCGATTCTTACAGTATTAATTTCTGAAAATCAGTTTTATTAGTTTGCTATTTGCTCATTATGAAATATTCGCACAATTTACTAGAGTGACACATTTTACTTTTTACTTGTTTGTTGTTAGATTACTTGAGAAGGACCCGAAGCTTGGGTCGAAACGTCGTGTAATTGTGAAAATTTTGGCCAATTATAGTCGATTAAATATACGCACATTTTACTTTTTAATCTTTACTTTTTAATCTGTCTTTCAGGATGCCAACAGCAAGCGAATCTGAATGGCCACCTTATACCAGAGATCATCCAAAATATTTTATTTGGAATGCGGAAAAGACTGGATTCGGCAGAGGTCCTCGTACAACAGCTTGTGCATTTTGGAACGAATTCCTGCCACGCCTAAAGGGGGTTCCCGGTACGTAACAAAATGGAAAATAAAAGATCTTTTTTTTCCGGCTGTAAAGTGCAAGGCGCTGCCTAATTAAAGTTCGAATCGTTGAACCCTTTCGACAAGTTGCATTTACAATTACCTTGAGCACATTTTTATGTGACAAGTTCTTGTCAACTACGCTTTGTTTGGACGAGAGAGAGAGAGAGAGAGAGAGAGAGAGAGAGAGAGAGAGAGAGAGAGAGAGAGAGAGAGAGAGAGAGAGAGAGAGAGAGAGAGAGAGAGAGAGAGAGAGAGAGAGAGAGAGAGAGAGAGAGAGAGAGAGAGAGAGAGAGAGAGAGAGAGAGAGAGAGAGAGAGAGAGAGAGAGAGGGGAGGGAGGGATATATATGATATATATGATGTATATGTATGCGTTCTCACTCTTCATTAATTTCGCGCTCTTGCTTCTTTACAGATCCCACACCCGAAGCATGTAAAAGCGCAATGGCATCAAGCGTTTCTGCGGGTGTCGGCGGATTGCGTGGCTCACCAACGATCGCGTTCATCTTCTTACTTCCGGTGCTGGTAGTATAGATTGATATAAGCAGTTACTCATCTATGTCGACAAACCCTTTTCATGGCTGGCAGGTACCTGACTGGGCAGAAAAGTTCCATCGGCGCTACCGTCCGACAAGCAGGTCCTATAACGAGCATTGTTTACGCTTCAAGGTCGCATTAGCGGTCGTCAACCATTCGTAGATCGATAGGTCGCCGTAGGACATGTGCTATCGTTGTATAGCAGTAGTCCGTCTCCACTATGTCGTTATGTCACCGGCACTGGTAGCATAGCGCGACGTTTGCGAATGATAATCAGATGCCCCGTGTCTCGGCGTGGTGCATTCGCCGTTTCGAGGTAGTCATAGACTTATATATCGCGATTCGCGATCCGCGATTCACGATTGAAAACCAAAGATCTATACTCGGCAAAAGCCCGGAGAGACGCAGATCCCTTCGACGACGATCGACTTGAGCAGAGATCGATCTGATTTCGACGGTTCGCACTTTCCATCAGCATTCTCCATCTTCGTCGCCGGCTTTTATCGTCGCCGGTTCCGGCTTAGGTTTCAGTTTTTTTCTTGATTTTCGTTATCTCCTATCTCCTTTCGTTCTCGTCGATTCTCATCAATGAATCTCTCGATTCGATCCATCTTATTTCTATATCTGATTCATAGCCTGAGATATGCCTCGCGAAATACAGCTGTTGCGAAATACAAGCCCGCGTAAATTATTAATTTTGCAATCTCGTTACAGATGTTTCTGAAACAGTCGTTGCTTTACGAGCAGTCTAAATCATATCGAAGGCGATCGATCTAGAAGTCGTTGCCTGTGATCGATCGCAAGAATGGCAATTGCAAGAGTTGTGAAAAGAATGCAGTGCAAATGCAAATGAAGTAGCAGTAGGAAAAGAGCGGATACAGGTTTCGTACGGACTCGAAGAGAGCCATTCCGCAGCGATGATTAAATGATTAAATGGATACAATCGCGTTATTCGTTGTTCGATAGGTGTGAGAAAGGCAATTGTGTGGCGACCTATCTCGATCTCGCGGCAAATACCCAACATTTGATGAATTATATACATATAATTGACAATTGAGCGCGATATACATGTAATTTCACTATAATTTCGGGATTTGCCAAGTCAGTTCACGGATCAAATTAAACGCTAAGATCCAATTTTGATTTAAAATGCGGACGGCAATAAACTCGTAAAATATATATCTATTTGTAACGAATTCACGAGCGAAGCTGTAACAACGGCGCGATCAATCTCTTTGTTAGATATTAATTGTAAGAAACCAGCTGCGACCGGTGCAACATCTTGTAATATATTTGATCTCTTACAATTAGTTTGCAATGTAGTCGATTATCTACTAGCACGGTCAAGTTTTATATGCAATATCAATTCCAGAGCATGCAGGAAACAAAAGACAAAAGAGAATGACGAAGATGGTAAAATATATAACGAACGTAGCGTAGCTGAAGAAAATTAATCGGTATGGAAGGGCGCGGCTATTAACTTCGAACTCAGTAAGCTTGAGAGCGAGTGATTAATAACACGAAGCGATTTTTATCGACAGCGTCAATCGCGCGAGAGAATCTCTCTTAAAAAGATCTTTGAGCACTCATTCCACTTTTGATAAAGAAGCAAATCATTTAAATTAAACGAAGCCAGTGGAGCAAAATTAAATGCATATCCTGAATTAGAACAAGTGTTTTGCAATCAGCTCGTATCAGATCGTATATCAGTTGTATATATATATATATATATCTGGCAATACATTGATGATAAAACGTAATTCCACAGCAAGGAAAGAGATTTGATGAATAATTGACGAATAATATTCAGTGAATGTATGAATTTGAGTCTTGAGAGCATGATCTATTACTGTATATATATTATCTATAGTTGAATATTTACAATATGTAAATGATTTTCTTGTGAAAGGAAAAAAATGGAATTTTTTGAAAAGTTTAGAAATATTAATCGATTATGTGGCCGATCATATCACCAAAATACAAAAATATTCATCGATTTTATTATGAACATATTATAATCTTTACACAATTAAGATAAGTCTCCAAACACTACAAAGAATGGACGATATCATTATTAATTCAAACGTTTGTCTTTGATAGTTATTTTAAGAAGAACAAGAGTACCATTTCACTATTCAGTAAACTAACAATAAGTTACTTTTAAAAATATTGAAACAACTCGAAGACCTAATAGATAAGAATAATAATAATCTACTAATTACAACTATCGCACAAACTATCGGCCCTAAAAATTGCTCCTTTACATTAAATATTTATTTTAAGCTTAATAAAATTAATAACGAAAAGATTGGTAAGATCAAGTCAACTGATATGTTCTACATAAAAAGTTACATATTTATATCTGATTGTTTAACAATTTTGTAACAAATTTCATTTTGCTCTCCATAAATTATTACACAATAAATTATTTTTAAGTATGTGTGCGTGCGTGCGTGCGTGCGCGGCGTACCTATGTGCATGTATGTATGTACATATATAGGTATAACTTGAGAGACTTCTATATCCCGCAAGAATGGAAGGTTAATACATTTTAAAAGCAACCAAGAAAACCATGCAGTGGAACACGGTTATATTTAACAATAAATAAAATTGTTGCAAAAAAATCTTTAATTTACAAATAATAATTAAAATGACGTAGGACATCGTCGTAATAAAGTATGTCGTGGATAAAAAGTAAAGTAATCATCCAATTGTTCGACACTTTTTGAGGATTCTCATTCCTCATTCTTCATAAATTATAAATCGTATAATGCATCGCCATAGAACTATATAAATCGTCTGCAACAATAATACATTCTAAAATTAAATAGACAAACTGCGAAAAATAACGTGGATAAAAGGGCGAAATTGATATTTATCGTATGAGATTGTATTCAGTTCATTTCCCAATAATTGAAATAATTTAGAACCTATTTGTTATCCATTAATTCTCAATCGACTCGATCGCACGATCGAGTCGGCGGAGATATTATATCCAATCAAGAACACTCACTTACCTGAAACATACCATAATCAGCGTGAGAAGAAAACGAACAATATCTGCAACACCATCCTTATCAGAGAACAAATTACAACGTTATATATCTAACCGCTCGTTTTCTCGGAGTTGATCGTTTCGACCTCTCCGTGCTGTCTCAGTGAAAGCGCTCTTCCCCGAAGTTTTCTCGGCAGAGTATCATGGATTCCGCGTGCAAGGATAAAGCAAACTATATCGTGTTCCGCGAAGCTTAAGAGTATCTCTTGAAAGAAGCAGACAAGGTCTGTGTGCGCTTTGCTTGATTTTCAGTAAAAAAATAAAAGAAGCAAAGATATGGATATGAATCCCCGTGAATCTTGAATATTGTTTCTCGGAAGATACATATGCTATACTTGTTGTGCAGAATTAGGCGAATTTGATCATCGTTTATCATTGCGTTGAAAAGTTTAAAAATTACTCTTTTTTATAGTAATTGTTGTACGCGCGTAGATGTGAAATTTGACGCCGCGCCGGATTACGAGCTTGATCTCCGCGGGTTTTATGCAGATCGAAGACCTTGGAGTTAATTTCGCACATTTGTTCAAGAAAAATTTAAAATATGTCGCATGATTGGTGCGGTGGTTCGATTGAAGTGCATTATAAATCGCGACTTATCGAGGATGTCGAAAGGAGACAGTGTAGAAATCGGAAATCAATTGCCTATAGTTTATCCGTTTTATTGCAGGTGACGCTTCGAACTATACAAATGTCGAATAAAATCAAGGAGGTAAGTGGTTCCCGATGCAAATGTGCTAGAGTTTAAAGATTACGAGCGTGAAGACGTTTCCAAATCAAGAAACTCGTTTGTATCTCGCGGCTCCGCCGCTTAGCATTTTATCGAGACGTAACTGCTCTTGTGGCCCGGTTTTTAGTTAGTAGCAATGAGAAACTAAATAAAAACGCGTTATGGAAGATTTCAGTGGAATAGTACACAAACGTCTGTAGCTGTAGCGTCTATATGTATTAAGTATAAACGATTTGTCACTTTATATCGCTTTTTTATGCTGCGAGAAAACGTAAACCAATTTTAAATTAAAGGTAAAAATTGTTGTTATCTGTGTATAATACTTATACGTCGCGGTAATGGAACGCATTTGCAAAAAGAAGAAAAGAAAAAGATCGAGAAGGACATTAAGGAACTCGTTACGAAAAATATATATGACGGGGATAAAAGGATTTAAGAAAAAACGAGGATTAAGATTTTTAATTGGTTAAGCTATGTTCTGTACGTGCGCGTGTGTGTAACTTTCCTTCTTCTCCTTCTCTCTCTCTCTCCTCCCCTCCCTCTCTATTGTGGCAAGCATGCGCACGCGATTTCCCCTCAGCAGTTTATTACTATTTGATTTTGTATGAGTTTAAACACCACTAATTATTTCACATTTATATGTAAAATTTGTTTCTTTCGTTCCTCTTTTAAATATCGAGAGAATATTTAATTTTAATTGATAAAATTGATAAATTGATAAATTGATAAATTGATATTTAATTGATAAAATGCTCTCGAAAATTAATCTTTATTTTTTGAAAATAATCATAAATACGGGGGACGTTTAATAAGTAATGCATTTTTTCTCATTCAAAGTTTGTTTTATCGCAGTTTTAAATACACTATATTTTTTCCAATTCTTTGGCTACAAAAACCTATTTCTCAACATAATCTCCATTCAATTCTATAGCCTTACATTACCTAGATGTGAGCGCCTGTATACCTTTATTACGGTACCACTCTGGATGAGAAACGACAGTCCGCCTTGTAGCCCGGGTCTTGCACCTTCTGCACCTTTCATCTCTTTGGTCCTCTGAAAGATGCAATCCGCGAGAAGAGGTATGGCAATGACAAAAAAGTCATAGCCAAAGTATAAGAAAGTGGCTGAGAGGCAGACCAGCAGAGTGGTACCGCGCAAGGTTCGACATACAGGATCTCACATCTAGGTGGCATAAGGCCATAGACGGAGGACGGAGACCAAAAATAGGTTTTTGTTACCAAAGAATTAGGAAAGAATATGATGTATTTAAAACTGCAATAAAACATCTTGAATGAGAAAAAAATGTATTGCATCAGGTACTTGATGAATGCTCCTCGTTGTTTGATTACATCATGAATCCTATGTTGCACAAATTGACTTGACTTTTCTAAAGTTAATAAACGAATTCAAAAATTTATCACACAATTAACGTTTGAAAATGGTCAATATAACGATACACCATTGCCTCTTTTAACGGAGAAATCGACTCGGACCTCTTATAAGTCTCAATTTTCATTTCGTTTTGTGTTTTTGCAATGGTAGCGACACTCTAGAATTTACGCCGTCTCATTATTCGACGGTCGTGTGTTGCGATCGTATTCAAACACCCTACATACATATCACGCGTGAGCGTTGTGTACGAACGAATTGAATTTCCCTGCTTTGATCTGAAATTGATATCTCTTGTACAGATATCTCGAGCGAGAGAACATCACTTGGGGCAAGTATATCGCGACTCTTTCGAATGTGTTTTGCTTTGAAACTTGGTTTTCTAAGCTTGTAAATATTCTCTCTCTCTCTCTTTCTCTCTACATATCTCCTTATTTCCATATCTCTAAGATTTCTAAAATACTTTTACAAATTTTGTTTACGTTAACATTATTTATTTATTGACTCATTCCGTATACTACTTGACGGAAAATAGCCAATATATACATTAGTAAATGTGATATGATTGCGTAATATGTGGTATATCACATATTCGGGTAGCCAAATCTGTCGAGAATAGATTTTGAAAGTGCCCGCTATTGTCGATGACATATCAACAGAAATATGACGGAATGTGCTAATAGAATATAAGGACATACATTGATTGCAGAAACTAAGCAGAATTTACCATTTTGTAACCATTTAAATGATAAATTCCATTTAAATGTTTATGAAATGATAGATTCTGTTGGGTGTCTGCCGACGATCCGTTCTCAGATTATAGGTATTGGCAGGTTCCGTCGGCAAAACATGAGTTTAATGCGGACACAGATGATACTGGCTCTGTTGCAATATCTAAGCAAATATCTGCTGCCAATCTGTCATACTGGGTAGTTACTTCTGTAGTATAATGTCATTTTCTTGTATTTTTCTAAAAAATATATAGACACATAGTGAGAAATCTGTTTTTAATTATTATTTAGTTTGTAAATGTAAGGGGGGGGGGGATTATATATTTAATATAATAATCATTTTCTAATAATTTCTTTCCATTTTTCTTCTTTTGTTTTATGTTCCGTCTTTTGACATTAATTTTAGTGTATCTATTCAAGCTACTATTTTGGGAAGAAAAGTTTTGTTTTCGTAGAAGAGAAAAGAAAAGAAAGATAATAGATTATTGTAGAAAACTATGTCGCGAAAAATAAATCAAATAAAAAATTTAATACTTTTTAAATCTGTCGAACAAAAATACAGCATAATGCTTGCCAGCCCAGACAAAAAAGGTTTATTTTGTCAGCAGAAAGGTAAATGACGAAGACGGAATTATAATGCAGAGTCTATCGCATTGTCGGCAGAATTCTATCGTCAGATTAATGATAGAGCTGTTAATCTGCTGAAACGTCAAACTAATGGCAAAAATAATGCATTATGTGATCATATATCGCAGTATGATCATGTCTACAATTTCTATCGGTAGAACAAAAGATTATAACGCACGCTTGATGCCAATCTGCTGCGACGATATCTACCGAATTTGTTGATAAACTGCTAGCACACTACATTTACTACGTTATTCGGATAATACGTTTATTTGTTTCTAATTGCGCGATTTAGAAATACTAAATTCGTTATTCGCGATATAATATGAAGGTTTAACTTTAATCACGTGTGATTTTTAATGACGTTATTAATTTAATTGTGTTGTATATTCGTGTATGCATAAATATCACTTTCGACAAAATATTTGACTGGCTTTTTTTCGGAAACATAGCCAATCAATCAGTTGATTGATACTTTATTGATATAACTTATGTGCGAGTATTTCGTGAACAGTATTTCGCAGTTTAAAATATTTTAGAGTCCATTTACGACTACAACTTGCGTTTCTTATATATATACGCGATAAATTATTCGACGATAGTTTGCGAACACATGAGGTAGTTATTAAGCAAGCACCTCGTTAATATGGAGTTTTCGCTATAATTCGCAAAAAATAAAGCGTATATCGGTAATACGCGCGAATCTTCCATTTCTTATACATATCATGTACAATAGGATATGTGTGTGCGTGCGTGTATCCATATGCATATACATCTATTGGTTTGTGTGCGTGTATGTGTGGGGGGGGGGAGGAGGTGTCCGCGCGCGCAGGTAAACATACAAGCGTGATTCATCCGTATATGTCAATGAAGGGATTATTAACAGTGATCTAATTGACAAGTGTGATCGGTGAGAATTGATCTATAGATCGCTAAATAAAAGATAAAGAAAAGAAAAAGAGAAAAAAACGATTTTTATTTAAAAAATAACAAAAAAATAATAATTAAAAATTGCAGTTTTCTATAGAAAATTTAAGTAATGGCGAAAGTTTCGCTGTTATATTATACTTAACCTGGCTGCCTGTCATTCATTATTATCGTTTTGATTTTCTAATGCATTTAATGCGGATAATAAAAAAGACGTTCCTCCAAGTTCAATATTAAAAAAGAAAAAAAGAAGAAAAATAAGAAGAAAATGAAAGAAAAGAGAGGGAAGACTTACTCTTATACCACTATTATACCACTAAACTTTTAATAGTGACACACACACACGTACATACACACACACGCACACACGCGCACGCACACGCACGCGCACGCGGGAGTGTGAATTCGAAATAATCCCCGATTCATAGCATGACTTGAGCTACAAAAGGATGGAAAATTTTGATAATAGAGAAATCCGTTGTTTTACAATATTTTACAAATATGTATATGTATGTAGTTGAAAATAATGTATAGAATTCGTACGACGAGCTTTTGTGACAGTTTATCGGTGACAGGCCGTGTAAAATCGCGTGAAATCGATAATCGCGCATCGATCAGCTCATGGTAACGATTAGTAATTTTTCAGAATTTGTTTTTACCGAGTACCTTAATGCCCATCAAAGGGCGAGTTACGAGGAATTTACGCGCAGCGGATGCGCCGCCATTAAATCGTTCCCTTGAAATCCAGTGATGGATCACAAAGGCATGACCTCATTTCCCTCCGATGGCACTGTCGGGAGTACCAAGTGCACCTGCACAACTTTGTCACTCTGACGAGCAATCTGCCGCCACGTTCTTGCATCAACGAATAATGTGACTAAAGATACCGACCGAATTTAATTGCACTGACGTACCTAATAGAAATTATATTGGAGTCTTCAATATCGAAGCACTGAGATTTTCAAGACCTTGATGTCTTGAAATTGCTGGAACTTGTTGACGACACAAAAGATTGCCACAATAATAAGCTTTCGCTTTTTAATTCCAGTGATATAATATGTATATCACAAGAGATAGATTATCAGCAAAAAAAATAATAACAAAAAGTTTATACACAACAAAGAGGAGAGTCTTTGATAGAGAGTCTGGATAATTGTGGGAGGTAATACATTACTTAATTGGGTAATACGGAATTAATATTCTTCTTTTTTTAGGAAATACTCAAATTTACATATCAATCAAAGGAAGCACATTCTCTAATTGATGTAAGTTTGATTGTTGTTCAATAATACTGATAATATTGATAAGAATATCTATGCATCTATAATTTCAAAATTAAACGACTAAGACGAAAGAAAGATTTATATCTGATAAATTATGCTTTAAAAGAAAAAAATTAACAACGTGCACTCTATCATACGCTTTGTTTCAAACGTTATTGAACTTGATTTACAAGCAAATTTTTACGTAATTAAATTACGTAATTACACAATATTTTATATCAAGACCTCAAAAATATGCGTACAATTATATATAATAATTCTATTTAATTATAAAGAGAAAGACCAAAGAAATCGACGAGTCAAATAATGGCGCGAGAAATCATACGCGAAGGAAAAATATTCTGTATAAACATATATACTCGAGAGGAGTTGTGCTCGCGCGGTGTATACTTGCGACGGCAGAAAGCGAAGAAAGTGAAAGAATATTATATATGTGTATGTACATATATACGTTTTAAGGAGAAAGAATAAAAGTGAAAGATAAAGAGCGACGTTCAGAGCAAGATAATGTTGATGGAATCTGTTGATAGACTTTTTAGCATTCAACATATTTAAGGATTAGTATGTCCACATACATATCATTAGATATAGTTGTTCATTCATCGAAGCATCTCGTGAAATTAACTTTAGAATCAGTGCCTCGATGAACGAGACATGTTCGCGAGGATCAGCTATGTAGGATAACACAAATAAGAAGGTCGTGCTTCGTTATTTATGGAACGAGACGTAAAACGATAATTTTATAGAGCCCTTGCACAAAATTTCAAAGACATTTTATGAATAGTGTTACTCACACAAGTTATATGTTGAAGACAATTTTTATATTTACATTGTGTTACGAGTAATTAGATTATTTCTCTCCGCCAATTTAAGTAGCAAGTATAACTATAGCAAAATAAATTTATTATCCAACAATAAGTAGATGTAATAATTTTCAGTTTTATAATGTTCTTGATGTATGGTTTTCGATAATATAAGGTTCACAATGTATACGTTTTATATTTTAATCATAAATCGCATATGAAACAAAATCCATATAGAACCGATGATATTTTTATGACACGGTACTATTTCATCACAAATGGAGACGTACGAGACCATGTAGACCAGATCTCAAGGTATCTTTATATCCTAGACTCAAAGTATTCTTTATGTAATGTTACTTGCAATTAGTTGAGAAATTTCTTACAATTTGTTCAAAAAGTTATTTAAATCCAAGAGTTTATTCGCATTTATGAAACACGTAAAGAGGATTTTGCAATGTCCTATATACGTATAAGAAATAAACATAAGTATGCCTCTCTTTTTAGTTTGTATCATTCTGTAGATCAAAAGTGTGTACAGCAAATAGCTCGTTACCGTTTTTTCGATATCGACGATCGTAAGAATATTCATCATTTCTCTCTCTCTCTCTCTCTCTCTCTCTCTCCTCTCTCTCTCTGACATTTTTTAAATATTATATTGAATATAACGTACAATAAAACATTAAATTTAATATACGATAAGATAGAGGACATCCTCTTTCTATCTAGAATTCTTTAATCTTATACATTAACATTAACGCGTTAATTAAAATGATTCTCATATTACGCTGTTTCAGGCGCACGTGCATGTTAAACTCCACAAATAGATGGCAAACTTTGCAAGTCCGACTTTATATGTACCATGCATAATAACCAATATTATATTTAAACAAAAATATTATGTGATTATTTTAATATTTGAACCATGCACCTCTACCGCAACAAACAGATCGTTCCTATTCGAGCCACAAAATAAGATTAGTAAGTTGTATGCGATTGTATATAGAAACTTTAAATGTTCTGTATTTTTGTGTGAAAGTTAAGTGTGGAATGAGAAAACCGATTCTATATATTCGATATTCAATTAACATACATGTCCAACACTCGTAAGGACGAAAAGGTAGAGATAGAGATAGAAATAAAAATAGATGTAGAGATAGAAAAAATGTGAACAAGTATGTGTATGAGAAAGAGGGGGAGGGCGAAAGGGGGTGGAAGGTGGAGCGAAAAGAGAGAAGGGAAAACAGAGGATATACTGATGGATGCAACTTGCACACATCACGTTGGCAGTGGTTCGGTTGAGAACCATAAAACTCCCATTGCTCTTACGGTTTATTACCTTTACTTTATATCGCGCAAATAAAATATTAATTTAATCGTTTTTGTAGAAAATGGAATCGGAAATTAAAAATTATAAACAGCTTATTGTATACAATGTTTCAAAAAAGTAGTTTGATACTTTGCAGGCTTGTAATACTATATCGAATAAGAAATACTTAATCAATATGAGTCCGCATATCAATCTTTTCAAAATAAACACAGCGATCTTCTATTTTAATAAATTAAGTTATCTAACCGCGTCCATTTATCATTTACGGTATGAAAACAAAGGGGGATTATCCTATCCTAATATCGTAGTACTTCAATACGTAAACATTTGCCTCGTTTAACTCATCGAATATAATCACAGTATAAGACGTATAATAGTTGAGATTATCAGTTCGTTAGATACGTAATATAAGATGTAAATTTATTAACAATGGCAAATTATTATTCCAACAAAAATGGCAGATACGCATTTTATATATGTCTGTGATAATGAAGATACTTGAAAATAAACCAAGAACGTTTGAAAGAGGATTTGAGAGAATTTTTTTGATTGCGAAAATATCAAATGTGTATTGAAATACGGAATAGGATGACATATAGAATCTCTCTCTAAGAAAATAAAATAATAAAATGACAAAATAATATCATGCAGTTATTAATAGCCTTTCATTTACATATCATACCGCGATCCCGCAAAATTGTGAACTGTATTTTTAAAATACTCTGTATATATAAATACCCATTAGTGTGTGTATTCAAATAATATCATTCAATCTTTACATTATCTATTGAAAATTCCGTGAAATGTAAAACATAAGTAAGCTTTAAACAGTGTTATTTTGTTATTATTAGCAATGGCTATTATTAATTGCATAATGAATAAGATTTTAATATAAAGGTCTAAAGATGTTTATAATTTAAATTATTTGATTACAAGAATACACAGTATTCTTATATACAATATTTAAAAATAAAAGAAAACAGAAATGTAAGATACAGTACGGTATAGCGAATAAACAAAATTAGATCATCTTATTCTTATGTTGGTAGCGATTATATAATATTTTATATTTTGTTTGTTATTTTACATATATATTTTACATGTTTAATATATACATATATCTCCCCCCTCTATTGTACCTTTAGCTTAGGCTTAGAGGATTTAAATTATATTTAAGTGAATAATTATTTTAAATGTGTTTAATTGTGTAAGACGTGTAAGTCTAAGAAAAAAATAGTTTAACATTAATCGTAAATAATGGCACGTTAAAATAAAATTGCTTTTTGTTAACAATCCTTTTCGTGTTCTTTCATTTCGTTATATACGTATAAAAAAATCAATCTATGAATAACAATTTTTTATTTTTATCTTCTCCTTATATTTTGAATTCTTTTAAATATGATCTATCATTCAACAAATTGTGCATACACAGGCTTAGTGCATATATTTTATACAGGTATAATATATGCACCAAGAAATAGTAGCTGATCGTTAATTGCTAATTGTTAAAAAAAATATATATATAAATATATTTAGAATTAATTATAAAAAACGTAAATTCTGTTATACACGTTCTCTCCTGAAACTTAATTTATCACAAGTAGCTTATTTTTAATTGTTAATTACTTGAGAACTTGAATATGTATTTTTATCGAGAAACGATTGATAATATAATAAATTGGTAAAAACATCTCTAGTAAAAAGAACATCCGACCGGTTTTTATCAAAGGCTTTTCTTCCCCGTTTATCGTTGGCAATTTATTGAACCTTTGTTGTTCAAATATAGGAGATCTTAGAAATTGAGCTGCCTATTAAATTTGAATTCAAGTAGCATTCAAGTAGTAGCTTATTTAATAAACAAAATACAATATAGTGGCTTATATCATATATTAATAAACAAGTTTGTGTCACCCATCTTTATGAAATCTTTATGAAAGCCTCTTTCTTGAAATACTTTGCTTAATAATAAAGAGTTTTGTATTTTTTTTTATCAAGAAAAGATTCAATTAGGAAAAAAGGGCTCTTTCTAATGCATCTTAAACATGATTGAATACCAATGCAATTTAGTATGAATCGAGTTTCGTTGTCTCTCATTAGAAATTTGTTATGCGCTTGAACATATTCTGAAAAATAATGCGTGGAAAATAGAGTATTAACACAATGATGTTTTTTATTTTAATTTACACGGTTCGATTTACATGAGGGAACTCGAGGTATCACATGGGAACGCTAAGGTTTAAACAAATTTAAAACATATTATAAATAAGTAAATAAACTTGGTTTTGCCCCAAATTATTTTTTGAAATATTCAGTATAAGAAAAACACACAGTTTTACCGCGAAAGAATAGTTTAAAAGGACAAAATTATTGTTTTATTGAATGCCTGAGTTTTCCTTATTATGCATTTTAAGCGGGATATAATGGGATACCTTATAAAACTTGTTTATTAATGTTCAAAATTTCTTACTAATGATTTATTAGAACACGCAATGTATGGAGATAGTATAAGAATGTATTATCATATTATACTTTTAATTAATATCTAATAATTATTTACTAATAACATTTTTCTTATTATAATCTTCTTAGTATACATTTTTCTTATTAAAATATAAATATTATAAAATATAAATATTATAAAAATGAAAATTTGTGTGGTGTAATAATCTATATTACGCAACATAACATAGGCATTTACTGATAGCGTATGAAAAAGAAAATAAAACATTTAAAGAACACAAGGCATCATGCACCGTAGACTAATGGCCCCGTTATGCCCTAAGTTTACTTTAAGCAATATAAGTAAATCATCACAGATAAATCGATATTTACACAGACACTTTATTAAATTGACGAGAAAAGATCGTTTAATATCGTAAATGTACTTTGGTAATAAAAAATAGAATTTTAATATTGCTAATCTTATGCAACGGTATCAAAGATACCGCGACTCAGTCGCGGAGAGCACAGCGAACGCATTAAACAATTGTAGCATCTTTCAGCTAAAAATAATATATGAAAACTCATAACAGCACGCGGTTAGAGACATCTATACAAGAGTAATAATTTCGAAACATTTCATTACATACGGCAGCATCTCTGTTAAAAGTCCATCGACCATGTCTCCCATTATGCCCCAGGTTCCCCTATATGCAAACGATATTTTTCTCTATAACAATAAAGCAGAGCACCAACTAACATTTCATTTCGCTGATAGCGACTGTTTTGTAATTGTTGAACCGGCTAAAAGGACAAAAAATAAATGGAAAGAGATACAATATTTCCGCGTAAAGTACAAGTTTCCATCTCTGTCCGTATAAACATATGGGAATGGTATTTTATTCTGTCCATATGTGCTTTTCGGAAGGCTGTAGCCGATGACATTGTATAGATCGAACAAGATATACTTGCATATAAATCGGATACTTCAATTGCGTCACGAAATATTGCGTAATCTAAAAAATCTGATGGATTAAATAAATTGTAAGAAAACTGATGAGAAAAAATGATAATTATTTAATGAGGCACAAATCTAGCCACTTATTACGCATTGGCAAGTTTATAATAATTACGCTAACAATAAGTATATGATTGCATCTCATGAATAGAACGACATAATGTAATTACAATTATGTAACGATTCTAAATTAACGAGATTTGAAATTATTTTGCGTCGAAAGTCGGACAACTCGGACGATAATTAATGCGGTAAATAAACGTATTTCAGTGTTGAAACAAATTCTAATGTCGGCAAATATTTCAAATATGTATAGAAAAAAAATTTTTGACGATATTCAATGATATTAGGAGTGATATAAAGCTAACGCAAGTTGAAAATCTTTTTAAACTGCGAAAAGTGTTTGCAGCTGCATTATACAAGTAATAAACCGCGAAAAAAAAATACATTCTATATTATTTAATTCTGAAGTGTAAATCTTAATCTCGCTAATAAAAGTTCGATATATGCATACGCACAGTGACGTGATTCCGAATATAAAAGATATTTGTGATTACTTGTGGGACTTGAGCTGCATGGGTAATAAAAGTTTTTTTACATTTATTTCAATAAGACATCCTCATTAGATTCTAATATTAACGTTTCTCCTAAACTTTTGTTTTTCTTACCAATGTTTTTAAATAAAATAAATAAATAAATAATAGAAACAAACAAATATGTGACTATTGAATGGAGGAAATTAAAAATAAAATAAAAGAGAAATATTTTCGAAATATAAGTCAATAACTAACAAACATAATATATTTATCACATTTCCTTACCATATTTACACAAGAAACACTAATCTTATAGAGAGATCTTATGGGGATCCGAGGTTTACAATGAGTATTTTCAAACGATATAAAAATATAGGCGTGACAAACGAAATATAGTAGGTATATAATTATAACAATAAACGTAATTCTAAAAAAAGTTGCTGTTAATTTAATGATATTAAGTTACATTCCGTCCAGGACGAAATCCTGGACTATTATAACGTAATTACGAAACGTATTAAATTTATAAATGTTAGACAAACATTTTATAAATTTTGCATTTGGAACGCTTATAGAATGAGATGTAATATTTCCGGAAACAAAAAAAAATAAACAAAAAGGAAAATAGAAAGACATCTTGTTTATAGCACTGTGTTAGAAGTATTCGTATTCGAGAAAAGAAAAGGTTAATTGTTACCTGCATATTTTTATTCAGAGAAAGAGTATATTGGCATTCAAAAGATAAAACAGTTGAAAAGATAAAATTGGTAGAAACGACTGCATACAAATGAGTGATTCTCTTGCAATTTGACATTATAGTTAATGTTAGACGTGAATGTTTAGTCATTAATAATTAGCCAAGCAGTTAATAACTTTTTATTGAAGTAAACGCACTACATGCGCGAATATCCTACTGTACATAAAAGAGACAAATCTTTATTGTGTTTGCTTTGTAAATATATAGATAAGCCTGCGAAAAATTGAGACCGGTCAAACTTGGTCAGCAAACCAAATTTGGATGCTCTATAAAGACCTACACATAGATATAAGTTAGCGTAAATTAAATGTCCGCGAAAATTTTTACAGGGTAGATACACAAGAAAACAAAAAAATATATATTTCTTTTTACTTTTCAGATCTTTCGACGACGATGATGATAAAAATCAAAATAAAAACACTAAGATTTTATTTTTTCTAGAGATAAGTAATTCAATGATAAATGTTGTTTATAAAACATTGAAAGTAAAAAGATTTTATTTTATACCGAATATAAAAGATATCTAGCAAAATAAACTACATTAATATCCAAAGAAAACGTTTAGACGAATGAAAAAACATTATATATTTTGATTCTCCTTCTTATTACATTTTTAAACTTATTACATGAAAAATATATTAAAATGAAAAGTCGAAAGGATACGAATTAATTCGTATACATATTTTAAGCATTGACATTCGATAAAATTTACTAGTCGTCGATAAAACCTCGACTCTTGCGACACACACAGTCAATGTGATAGACAATCTAATGCAGTAGTGAAGGTAAATGACTTTGCCAATTAAAAATAATTAATTAATTGCAAATGTGAAATTAATTATCAATTACGTGACATCTTGTAAGTTTAATGCTTGTTAGATGTGCGAGATAACTATTTATTATCACGTTTATCACATACTTTTGTTTTATATAAATATTTTATAAATTTATTTACAATTGTTTTACATTTTCAATTACGTAGGTATGAAAGAACTGCACGTAAAGTTAATACAGATAATTATAGTAGTTTATAGCATTATTGAAATATTTCATATATATATCTTTTTTTGTCGAATATCTACTATAGTGTCACTCGCACACAATTTTATATATTATTTTTATAAATTATATAAAAAATAATTTAAATTTATTATAAACATTCAAATTTAAATTTCTTAACATATAACACAGTATGATAACGTTAAAAGATTTTATATAAATTATAATTGTATTATCGATAATATTTAATAGCAAGTTTGAACTTGAAGAATATTTTATAATAAAAGAGTTATTATTTTTTAGCGATATCTCGTTGCGCGATATCAGTTTAGCAAAAACACACAATTCTCCTGTCTGTATTAATATACGATATGATACACACATCTTGTACACATTATAATGATCGTTAATTAACCATTAAATTTATCGTAATACTCTTAAAAAATTTGTTCATGAATATTAAAAACCATCAAAATATTAAAAATCATTAAAATAAATCGTCAAGATAAAATAATATTTATTGGTAATCAAATAAACATCTTTGTTCACTTTTGCACCTTCTTAGAGATGCAGCCTTCTTATCGAGTTAATTAAATTACTACTCACACAAATCATATTATATTCTCCACGAGTTTAGGATATGGCTTTAACCCCACGTTACCCAATTAACAAAATCAATCATCTAAAGTCACAAACAAAGGTAAAATTAATGTTTCACTTCGCACTATCTTATCATAAAATTAAAACTATTTTTCTTAAATTAATTATACATTAGAATTTTTTAACATAGTAAAATAATTCTTTTCTAATTATACATATAACAAAACACTACGTATATAATATTCTTTCCCAGTATTATTATCTTAATCATTACATTGTATTCATAATTGCGCGTAATTTTCTAATAAAGTGCTATTGTAAAAAAATATCTATGAGTGATAAAAGTTTTGCGGCACTCCGAGCACGTCGTTTGCAAAGAGTTTGCCACGAGTATCCAATTTCGACGAAGCAGTCTGATCTAGGAGTATAGGCTACTTAAGCGGGGGTAATTGAAGGAGCGAACGCGAAAGAATCGACGAAACACGATTTATTCGAGAAAATGAGTGGCTTGTTTGCATCGATTCTCCAGCAGGAGAACATTTAAACTTTTTTTATGTTCATCGAGTTTTTAGATATTAAATACAAAAACATACCTCTATACCGCACTGACACCCATTTTTCCACGAGTAAATATTTGTTGAGTCTTTATTCACAAAATTTTCTATGTAACAATACAAATATATAAAAAAAGACATACATAATTTCTTTTACATACCTTTTATTACATAAAACATTCTAATGGTACACACACACATGCGCGCGCGCGCGCGCGTGTGTAAAAAAAAATATATATATAGGTATATAACAAAACACTACGTATCATATATCGTACATCATACATATATAATATATGATGTATGATATATATCATATATATATCATATCGAAAGAGTTTTATTTGTTTCATATGCGCATATCAAATGTTTCGCGAGAGCGTATGCTTTACATATTGAATATGCATTACATTAATAATAGATAAAATTAAGAGAACAAGAGAGAGATGTTAATAGTTAATATTATGTATGGCGATAATTATAATAATAATAATGTCATTTATACCATTTAGAACGGTCCAACAGACGATAGATGTTACAGCAGGATGCATCATATCCTCTTACATTCAATCTAAAATCTTTACTAAATTCTAGAAAATGATTGAGAAATCAGACTGTTATGTTTGAAAAAATATTTGACTATCGATTGTATCGATCAATCCTGCTAGTAGATTTTTGTTTCTTTTAACATTAGAACAACTAGCATTATTGTGTGGTATGTGTAGACATTCTATACACATACAGAACTTTGAAATTAGAATGGTTAATGGAAAGCATCTTAATGTGGTTCTGTAATTAAAACAAAAAATTTTTAACGAGAAAAACTCGAATTTTATAATCGATAACGTTTGGCCATTTTTAGCCAAAAAATTTTTAGTCCGTCATTTTGACGGTATTGGTTGTTCTAGTGTTAAAGAGTACATTGGTATTCTACACAAATTTGATCATCCGCACATGTATATGTTTTATATATATACACGCAATTCAAATGGGTCAGTTTCTTTATGAGAAGTTATTACACGTCCGTATTGCGTAATTCACCTTATATATACACATACATATATACGAGACGAAGCCACTTTTACTTTGTAAAAAAAAGCGAAACAAAGTGGTGAGGACAAAAACGTGGGAATGAGTGAGTGAGTGAGTGAGTAAGTGAGTGAGCGAATGACAGAGAGAGAGAGAGAGAGAGAGAGAGAGAGAGAGAGAGAGAGAGAGAGAGAGAGAGAGAGAGAGAGAGAAACGTATACTTACTGTGCGTTAAGTGTTGTTAAGTATAAACGTAAAAATATAATAGATGTTATAACGTTATATGTAATTATTATGTAAAGAAAAAATGATCTGTATAAAATAAATTAATGTAGTTGTAATAAATAACTAACATCTACGAAGATTATTACGGTCTATAATTATATATATATCGGTATTTCAAGAGACACAATCACATATATCCCGAGTTTGTTACAATTTCTTTCTGACCCGTCATTCAAAAAGGCAAATATGGACGAAAGAGATACATTATCTCGTGGCAAGTTTCGTCAATTATTATATAAACGGTAAATAGACTTGTTAAGAATATAGGTCCTTGATAAAGAAATCTTATCGAGTTTTGAAATTGTCGCTCTGTGAGAACTGATTCAAGGGATTCAGGTTTTTTTGTTATTTTTTTTCTCTTTTCTTGGTTCTTCTCATCTCGAGGCGCACACTTCCTCCCTTTTAACGGATAACTCTCGGCGATGTTCGCTAGGATGGAAAAGAAAAAGGATGACGTTGACCTGCCACCTCGGCACGTTTGATTCTCAATCCTTTCCCGCTCCCCTTACACCGATCCGATCCGATATTACGTTCCTATCTTTGAAGGATGCACCGCACCTGTAGCGCACAACTTTAATTTGCTCTGCTTTGAATCGTAGATCGACCGATTGCATTCTCGCATTTGAGCAGCTGTCTAGGGAAACCCGACGGATATGAGAGTCGCATGTTTGCATCCAGCACGTATTGGATTCAGTCGTTCAACATGCTGCGATTACTTGGCCACAAGCAGGAATATTTATTGGCGGGACCAGGATGAATATAACGATGTTGCATTCGTCTTGCTCTTCCCTTTTCTTTGACTCATTATGCGTGTGCGTACGTGTGCAATGTAATAAATCAAAGAAAAGGCAGAAGTTACAAAATAATTGTGTATTTTAAAAAGAAATTGCGAGTTTAATGCAGACTTTTTTTTATAAAGTTTGCAATCTCTTTTAATCTTTTAATAAAATTTAATTTAATATTAATCGGTATTCATGGATCCTTATCTGGTAATACGCCGGTTATACGCAGATATCAGTAACGGAATAAAGATTTAAAAGACAACAAAATATTAAAAATGTAACTTCATAACTGCAGTGTAGAGTTATACGTATATGTACGTATCTGACAATTTTATACGTTCGATAAAACTCGTATCGCTGTACACAAAAATTTCGGAATATTTCTCGTTTAAACTTTGCTTCTAAGATTCAACAGTCTGTGTAACTCTTGCAAAGTAGGTCATCGGTATCTAAAATTTTCAGCAAGGACTTTTTGAGCATCGTTTTGCATAACTAATTTCTTTCTCTATTACAAATACTCTTCCATGTTTCCGTTTTATATAATAAAGACATTGAATAATGCGTATCTGTTTTTTTATTCACTTATATTACATACATTTCACCCCGATAATGATCATTTATCAATGAAATCCAATGTACAGTCCAATAGAGTCTTTTATATGGTTTAGTGGAGAATGGCACGCGCGGCAGATGCGCATATAATACCTAATATATACATATGTATGTGCACAATACATATATATATTCCGTATTAATATATTCCGTTTTAATAGGTACTGTACAGTGTTTGATGACGCTTGCAAGTGCTATATCAATCAAGCTTTGTAAGTGCTATTTCTGATAAATTTAAAAAAATATTTTTTAAATCAAAATTGATTGACTTTTCTGATTGAGACAATTCAATTATTAATTTAATGTTAATAATATTAAAAATTAAATTAAATTATCAATTATCAATATCTTTTTAATTAATAAAGCTCAAATGAAAGTTTTATTAGTTTCAACAATTATGAGACATTTTATATAAAATATATAAAATATATTACACGCAAGGACATGCGTGCAAAATTTTTCTACTAATTACGAATAAAAAGGAAATGCCTTTACAGGAATAATACAGGGCAACGTACGGGGTAACTGATGAGACATCTTATATATCTTACTGGAGGAAACTATACGGTCTTTGGTGCCTGGCTGTCTGCTCCCATACGACAAATCACAACCTGATTAATTGACCGAACCGGTCGGCTCGCTGGTTAAACGTTGTTCATTAGGCGAAAAACGTGATTCCAGGTGACCTCCGAGCAAGTTATCACAGAACGAGAGAGACTTTTTTTATGAGACTCTAAATATGCCAAGTAGCTGTAAAACTTGGGAAACGCTCAGCAAGGAGAAAAAAAAGTTTTATCCGCGCATTGAAGAGACACCCGGGCGTTCATTCACTAGATCTTCTCTTTGATTCCGAAGATGGATAAACAACGACGCCAGCGGCGAATAAATTATTCAAATTTTGCGAATCATATAGAACTGGCTCGCGTATCGTATATAAACCTCAAACGTGTCCTCATCGAAATTTAGGCTAAATATGAAAGCACGTTTCTGCGAAATATTTTCTTATCTTTATCTTATTAGATGTGACTGAAAAAGTCATCGCAATTACACACACACACACACACACACACGTGCGCGCACGGGGAAAGAGAGTCATGAAATGTTCCAGTCCACTTTTATAATCAATTCTTAATAAATTCCAAAAAATAAGAGTCGTGCAACGTTCCAATTCATATGCTTTTATAATTCTTTCTAAATTCTAAAAAATAAAATTCTGTTAAATTACAATTAATTTTGAAATCAGTTATTTGATTGACATTTCTGCATTGCGGGTGTCGCATGTACAGGAAAGATTTTCTTATTATATGATGCGATACCTTTGCGCGGTGTGTCGCATGTGTCGTCTTTTATTAAAAAGATAATAAGAAAACAGAAAGTACGCTAATTCGCGACGGACGGCCAATTGCACATGTGAGAGTGTGAAATTCTATCAGAAGCGGCTAATTCATGATTGCGAAAATAAAATAATATCGTCCGAGTCTTTTTGCGGTTTTACTCGGCGAACGTCTTCGGGTTCAGATAGATATACAAAATGACCGGATATGGCTATTCCTAGAAATCGCGCGGAAAAATAAGAGCTGAACTCGAAGCTCACAACAGCTGTTATTCGTGCGAGCCTAAACCTGTTCAGATGTCGCAAAAGAAAAGAGTGACTGGAAATAAATTGCCGAAATGAAAATATTGGAGCTATAATGTCGCCGAGGACAGAGAGAGAGAGAGAGAGAGAGAGAGAGAGAGAGAGAGAGAGAGAGAGAGAGAGAGAGAGAGAGAGAGAGAGAGAGAGAGCACTGTACAAAAAAGATATAACCTTAACAATTAATAAACAAAAGGATAATTAATTTAGATGGTGTAATCTCTCTACGGCAGGAAAAAAGCCTGTATTTACTTATGCGACTAAAATTTTTGTGTATATACTTATTACACATGACAGAAATTGCAAGAAATATTTCAAAATACGAAACAAATACATCGCGGTAGAAGCATAAGAGAGACAATTCGTACAAAATGCAAAATATGCTTTTATTTCACATTCTCGTTTAAAAAGCTAGGTGGTTTAGTTGGAAAATAAAATTGTGTCATTGGTTAACTTGGTTCTAATGATTTCCAATAAGGACACTATAACTACTTGTGCATTTCCACCTGCTTTCCGTTGTTGTCCCAATCATGTCCGAAAATATTTTCGGGTACATAGTTTTGTTGAATTTTCGTCAAATTGACATAATATGTAAATTTTTGAAAAAGAAAAGTAGAGGATGCCTTAAGAATGAGAAACAAAAGAAGTGAAATTTAGTGACGACGTGGTTACTTTTCTCAATTCACTCGGTAAATCTACCAAGAGGTAGAAGGGAACGGAAACAGAATAAAGAGCGTATATTTATAATAATTAGCACAAAAGAAATATTTCGACTTTTCTTGCCGGTACAATTAATTTTAATAAACTCATTGACGAAATAATTCCTCGCGCCGTTCGCGTGCTATTGATTTTGCTAACCCTGCAGATTTTCTCAGAAAAATTAATTTTTCCAACTTTCCGATAGACCTGCTATACAATATTTGGACCATCTACGGTCTCTGACCATATTATTAGACGCATCTGAATTTTTTAATATATTTAATATATAGAATTCCAGTTGGGAGGAGAAAAAAGCTACAAATTTTATATTTACACGTTAAAAAAAACACTTGATATCTCTGAACAATGGTGAATAATAAAACATACAGATTTGATAGCAATAATCATGCATTTCATTATTTTTGTCAATTATTTAGGATATTTAGGCAGTCAAAAAATACATATATTTTTAATATTTAGTCAAGCCGCCTTTGACGATTATTTTAAAGTTTCGATTCATCTTGGCATACTATTAATGTTTGTATGTCTCTTGCATCCCAGATGTGTTTTTGTGGTAACCACTTCTTTTGCTTCTTCTCTTTTTACCCGTTCCCTGCACACATTTTCAAATTCATCATAAACAAATGACTATCTTCTATAGAACAATAGTTTCTTGACACAATTCGATGGATTATAACAATAATAATCAATAGACGGTATCATAATATAAATATAATATGGCCAGGAACTGTAAATGCCTCTTTTAGATGAAAAGATTAATAATAGAATCTCATTACTCGGTACGTGCTCTCTAGATCATAAATTTGACTAATTTTAAATTATTTGTAATGCCCTTCCTCTCTCTCTCTCTCTCCCTCTACAATAAATTTTTCAGTTTTGATCAGGTTGCTTCAAACATATCTCTCTTTAATTTAGACAAGTTAGCTGGTTAGACGAACGATAGACGACTACAGGTTATAAGTTTTAGAGACATTTCTATTAACTTGTTTGGAACTTTGCAGGGATTTCGATCCATTGTTGCAAAAGCGCACGACAAAAAGTCACGAAAGGAGTAAGTCGATGAAGAACGAATTGAATCTGACATTCAAAAATCGATAATCAAAGTTGTACAGTAATTCATGCTAAAACATTAATGGAGAGTCACTTTGTGTCTACCTTTCCTCATCGAGAACTTGTTATAATCATTGTTATAATCCATTTATCATTAGAACACGTTTTTATTTCACATTGCAGTGTTATCTTTTTGTTCTTGGGATAAAAATTTATTAAGATAAAACTTTTGTCATATTTAATATTTTGACTATCAAATACAATATACTTAATAAAGAAGAGCGTCTCGCATATCGCATATTGAAAAATGTACATGGCCAAAATATTGCCAGGATATTATCGGAATATGTTATACGTTACACGCTTTTGTTTCAAGTTTGTATTAATTTTAACGAAAATTCAAATTTCCCATTTATTTGGAAAGCCCAATCGAGAACAGCCAACAACAGTATTCGGCGCAAAAAAAACGCGCTCTGCTTTATGGATTTTAAATGAAACGATCGCAATTAAATCTATCGACTGTAGTGGGCAGTTTTTCGAATCACCGAGTCCGCATTCAACCTTCAACCTTGAGCGTATATGTACTAAATCAAAGTTACCCTGTTCGCCCGGGTATTGAGCAGCACTCCCCACTGCACCGACTGGTTCATTAACAATTACATGGACATACTATGGCACAGGTGGCACGATATATAAAGTCACGAGGAATCGGCGTGGCTGGCTATTAGTTTGGATCGTTCCACCGACCGGTTTGCGGACGGTTCCGACTTCCTATACGTCGATATCTCCGGACGGTCGTAAATTGGCCGATTTAATCGACCGATTGGTCCAACACGTGCCGAAGTGAACGACTTGGAGACGTGCTTGTTTCACTTGAATCCTTGCGCCAGCTTGCTCCACTTCTTGATTGTCGTCGAGATTTAAAGGAGACCAAATCTTGATTGCCAAGGTCACTACGAGTTTCCGTCCTAATCAAGTCTTTCTGTGTTCGCCTCCAGAATCTGTTTCGTATTTTGAAGCTGGTGGAATCCTTTGTCCGTCACTATGACGCTCGCCGAGAGAAACGCCGGCCTTTTCCCAATGATTGTCACATGTCTGCTGGTGAATCATTGCCAAACGTCGTGCATCGGAAAGACTATGCTGAGTGAGTATGCGATGTCTGAACAACTTTTTGACGTTGATACAAAGTGTTTCACACGTCAATTGGCGAATAGCACATTAGTAAAAGAGCGCTTCACGCTTTATTTTCAACGAATATATAGTAATTTCAGTCAATTTCTCTTTCATGAAAATGTCGAGAAAAGGAGAAAGAGAGAGGGGGGGGGGGAGAGGGAGGGAGGGGAAGAGATTATTATTTATCACAATTTTTCAAATTTCATTGTTTGGTAACCATGGCTTCGAAAGTTCCATTAAAATAAAGATAAAAATTTGTAATCGTATGATAAATAATGTTTCATCATAGCTTATATCTTTAAAGTTTGATTAAAGAAAAATTCTTTCTTTTCTAAAGTTGCTGAGAAAAAGTAGATTTTATTAATTTTTTGGTGACCATGCTTTGGGGGAATATACCGATCATGATGGATAAATTAAGTCTGTTGTCATTCAAGAGAGACTTTATGTAATCTTTGAAATAATATATTGATTTATCGATTTATTCAACAAAATTACAATGTTTATTATTAAGAGCAGCTAAATTTTTAATAATTTCTATAAAACTAAAACGTTGGCAGAAGATTATCATTTCTTAATGTCACAACAGATTTAGTTTGCAAAGAATTTTTGTATACACATTTAGTATACATATATAATAGTTTATAATTATTATTCATTTTTTCCTTCCACAGTTGAAAATTTTTATGCATTTTTTTCATTATATTTATTGTTTTGTTACGTAAAGTATGTCATATATTTGATACATATGTGCGTATGTATTTTAAAATTATAAATTTAATATATTATTACGAATATAAGAATTAACGACAATCGAATTGAATAATTCAGTATATAAAACTCGCGCGAGCAGTATTTATGAAGCACGAATATAAACACGTCTCAAGCGATGATACGTCATCATCGCTTTAATAAAAGAAAGTAAAAAATTCGCTTTTCCTCCCGTAAATCTGAAATTAAGCGCGAGCTAAAGGAAGAGAAAAAGAGAAAGGAAGGGATGGATACGGTATATTTTATCCTAATATTACTTGACATTTTGTGCATGTCTCAATCAAAATAATTCACACAAAATGTCTCATGTTTGACGAAGCAAACGTTTCTTTCAAAGACTCGAATAGTCTTCATTGATGCAGTTTCCTATAGTTTGTCAATCAGTCTTCAAATCATATTAATCGAATAAATACGCGGATGGTTATAAACCTAGTTTTATAAATTAATTTTTTCCATGTTGCAACAAAATTTTACATCCAGAAAGTTGTATTAATATATTAATATTGGTACAACAACTAATATTATTATTAATTATATTATATAATTAATAAAAATTAAGAAAAAAAGAAATTATTACTAAAGGTCCGCTTTACGCGACACTTTGTATCTCGTCTTATAAAATGCGATCATCATGATGCCGATATCGTACGCAAGAGTATATTACAAAAAATATACAATTGATGAAATTTTATAAAATTATTTTAAATATATATTTGTTGAGCGTTATTATTTAAATAATAAACAACAAATAATAATATAAAAGAATTAGAATAGTGGCATATAAATCAAATTTATAATAGTATTATTACAATTAGTTGATTTCTCTATTTACGATCTTTAAGCTTGGTCATTTACATTGGATCTCTACAAACATGCACAATTTTTTCGTTGGAATATTAAACTCTCTATTCTTGTAAATAAAAGTCAATTATTA
This sequence comes from Temnothorax nylanderi, assembly GCF_030848795.1. Taxonomy (NCBI): domain Eukaryota; kingdom Metazoa; phylum Arthropoda; class Insecta; order Hymenoptera; family Formicidae; genus Temnothorax; species Temnothorax nylanderi. Next base: position 142,060 of record NW_027249416.1, read on the forward strand.
TTCCCACTTTACACATTCTTAAACTAAAAATACATTACAAACATTAAATTTCTATAATATTTTAAGATATATTATTCTCTTCTATAAAACTTGGTAAAATTAATACGGTAAAACTAATGTACATAAATTTAAAAAAATTAAGTGTTATCGTAAAGTTAATAATCCAATATCGGACTTGGTATATTTATTATCGAAAGAAGAAAATGGTTGCACAAAGGCGACCAAGCAGAGAAATTGTAGTCTAAGCAGAATTAGTCGATCAAGAGCTATTTATTTATTAGTACAACACAAGTTCTTTCCCACGAAATTCATTCAACTACGAGCTCCATGATGGAATGGAGTTGGCAGGTGTCGGCCAAATTGCATTGTTACACTCGCGGTACCAAGCCCATCTCATTTCCGGCACAAAAAGAAACTGATGTTCCCAGTCATAGCGAGCCGGCCATCAACCAAATACGCGGATGTCATTCGAGTTTGTTTCGCCTTTTCAATGAATGCTAAACGAGCGAATGATACACGGTGCGTCGTGTCGCGTCGCGTCGCGTCGTCTCCAATGATGATTATAATTGGCGTGCACCGAAAAAGGAACTCGATTGTCGCCAACAATGTTGTTTCGTGTCCTTTAATGATCTCTTTTCTGCTCATTATCCAACTGTCAAGAACAGGATACTAATGTCTTAAGAGTAAATATATAAATCAGAATTCATCATTAGAACGAATATAACCGCGAAAGAGGTGCTCCGCGATAAAAATTTACGACAATCTCTCAATGCAATATAGATATATGCTACAATAGTTGTATTTTTTATTCTATTTTAATATTTTTACATTTTTTACATATCGCTTTTTATATTAATCTTTAACACATTTTTAATGAGAGAGAGAGAGAGAGAGAGAGAGAGAGAGAGAGAGAGAGAGAGATGAGGCAACGGAGAGAAACATAAAAAGAAATTCATGAAATGTTGTTTATCATACGTTATTTTTTTCTTTTTAATTAATATAATTATTATATATCTTTAATGTAATTACATTTATAGCATCTTTTTTTTAATTAATGCAATTCATATTTTTAAACGTCTTTTCGTCAATCCATCTGTAATAACGTTCAGAAATAATTAATTTTGATTCGCGCTTATCGGAATAAATTAAAACAGTAATATTAAGCTGAAAAGAAACCAAGTCGAAATATATATTATAGAATTATAGATGAATTTGTGATTATTCCTCAGTAGCGGTAGCCCGGTGAATTTTTAAACAGATACGCGTGATGTGATCAACGGACAGAAAACCTGCTCCATTCGATCAAGATAGAAATCAATTTGAAGAATATATTAGTATAGGCATTTTTTCGTGTGCAGAAATTCTTTGACATTTGTATTCGGCAGGATATTTTTGTTTAAAAAATAGAACTCGACGACTGCCGTAAATTCAAATCGCCGATCATTATCAAAAGTGCCTCGAGTACGACACTCACATATATATTTACGAGAAATCTCCATGTTTTAATGACGATAACCTGGTTTGGGAATAGTTTAGGATCTATCGTGCGTTACATAACTGTAAAGTGTGGAGATTCTCAATTTAATAATTTACCGACAAGATTAATGCATGAAAGCTGCGAAATAATACTACGCTCGTATATTATTGTAGGATCGTACGGAAAGAAACACGAGGTTTACAAGGAAATAGTGAAAAGAACTTTATTATTAACGAAGCGCACAAACGTCTTGCTCGTATAGCTTCTATCGGGCGACTGCCCTCATTCTACTCTCAGCCAAGCGAGGGCGCCGCTGCGTCGCTCGCGATCCCACACTCGGCCATTCTGAAATCAGCATCGTCCTCGATGCTCAGGATGTCTACGTCATCGTCACAGTCACTGTCATTCCCTCCTGGGACGTCAATGTCTGGATCCCAGGCCTGGTTAGGCCATGGCTTTAGATTGTCTGCTGAAGTACTCGTACGTCTCGGACCCTCGTGTTCTCCAAGCTTCTCTACGATGTATCGGTCACTCCGTAACACCGTGACTATTTTGTAGGGACCCAAGAACTTCGGGTGCACCTTTAGACCAGGACCTAGTTGCGTTCGTCGAATGGCTACGACATCTCCAACTCGGTACTTGGTAGCAGATTTCCGTTTTTTATTAAAAGTCTCTCGATTCTCCTTCTGAATCTTCAGGATATTCTCCTTCGCCTCGCTGCGGATCGCTGACCTCTCTTGTTGAAAAGTCTCGATGGCCGTCTTCTGTAGAATCTCACGTAGGTGTAGATCCTCTTTTAATTGCATATCTTTTCCTATTAACAACTCAAATGGTGAGGTACCAATACTTCGGTTAAATGAAGAGTTGATAAACTGTTGCACCTTGTCTACGTGCTTATACCACTCTTCTGGCTTCGTCGACGTCAATTTACTAAGTATCGCAATGATGGATTGATTCAATCTTTCGACCTGACCGTTCGCGCGTGGAACTCCCGTCGTAATCAGGTTATGTTCTATATTCTCTTCTTCGCAATACTGCTTGAAAGCATGCGATGTGAACGCCGTTCCTCGATCTGAAATTATCCTCCTAGGATTTCCAAAAATCATAGCTTGCTTACGTAATCGGGTGATTACTTCATCTGTCGTCGTGGATCTAGTAGGATATAACCAAACAAACTTCGTGAACGCGTCTACTACAACAAATATGTGAGCGTAGCTCTTCTTCGTGGATGGGATTGGACCTAGATGATCAATGTGGTAGGTATCAAGTGGTCTATCTTCTTTGGGTAATGGCCGCAACAGACCTTCAGCTTTTCCTCGTTTCTTCTCTGCCAACAGACAACGTATGCAGTTGCCAATAACTTGCTGTACCTTGGATCGCATCTGAGGAAACCAATATTCACGCTGTAGCAGATGTTCAGTATTTCGCCATCCAAAATGGCCTCGTTCGTGTGCCTGCAAGATGACTTCCTTCTGCATGACTTTAGGCACGACCAACAAAAGTTCTCCACCATCTTGTTTGTATAATACTTCGTTGGACATTACAAAGTCCTTGTCACCGTCCGTCTTCATCGACTTGATCTTCTCTCGTAATTCCGGGTCGTCCGTCTGAGCTTGTTTAATTTGAGCCACCAATGCACTTTGCATTCTGTGTATGGTGAGACACTCCACCGGATTCCGACTCAATGCATCTACATGACGCATGGCTGTGCCTGCTCGATGCTTTACTTCATAATCGAATTCTTCAAGTTGTAGTGCCCAGCGGGCTATCCTCAGACACATATCTTTCTTCGACATCGTCTGCACAAACGCTCGGCAATCCGTTATAATCCGGAAGGGAATATTTAGCAAATATACGCGAAATTTGCGTAAAGCTCTGATCACCGCTAGAACTTCCAATTCGTAGCTGCTATACTTCTCTTCAGCTCCAACAGTCTTCCAGCTGGCGTAGTACACCGGGTGAAGCTGATTATCTTCGGCATCCCTCTGCAATAGAATAGCTCCTAGACCGTGTTTTGAAGCATCGGTGTGTAGTTCCGTCTCGGCACCAATCTTGTATAATTTCAACACCGGGTCGTTCGTCAAAGCCGTCTTCAGTTGTTCGAAAGCTTGTTCCTGCTCGGCAGCAAACGTAAACTTTACTCCTTTTCTTAACAGCTGCGACAGGGGTCGTGCTATCAAAGCATATTGAGGCATGAATTTCCGGAAGTACCCCGTTAATCCTAAGAAACTCTGTACTTTATCACGTCTCGTGGGTTTCTCGAATCGCATCACCGCCTCTATCTTCTTCTCGGATGGCCTTACTGTTCCCGCCTCCACTATATGTCCCAAATACTCCACACGTCGTACCAATAATTCGTACTGCCCGTCTGGCGTCACAAAAGCTGTATAACGGATACTATCCTCGTCTAGTGGTACATGAAAGAAACCATCTTTCAAGTCTAACACACAATATACCTCGTCGTCTGCCAGTTCGTCTAGTTGATCTTCGATCAGTGGAAAAGGTTGCCTTACCCTTACTATCTTACGGTTTACTCCTCGATAGTCGACACATAACCTCCATGTTCCGTCTTTCTTTTTCACCAGGACTATTGGACTGGCGTATTCCGAGCTGCTCGGTCGTATAATCCCCTTCTCGATCCACTCGTCAATGATCTTGCGTACAGCATTCCGTTGTTCCGCCGACAATCTACGAGGATTCTGATGTACCGGTATTTCGTCCTTGAGTATCAGACGCATCTTCACGCCGCTGTCCTTTATCTTCCTCGGTTGATAGTCCTCTACTAATTTTCGTACACGCTCTCGAATATTCGGATCTTCCACGTGATCAAGGGTAACTTGAGCTTTTGCTTCTTTTTCTTCGTTATCTTGTACGCCAATACATAATACTTCCGCCCAGTTAGCATCTTCGGTCGTCGTCTTCGATTCGTCGTCATTGAGCTTTCTTATGACAGCTTGTCGTTTTCTTATACGGATCTCAGCTAAATCCGATAACTCACCGCCTATGATTAAATCATGTCCAGTATAATCGTCTGGCACTACATCGATATCCAGATTGAACAATATTTCATCGATGGACACGTCTGCCGTAAATCTTCCTAATGTACTCCGGTTATATGCGCCTACGACATTGAACTTCGTAATCTCGTGCCTGATTGGAGGGGCACCGAGATGCACGTAAACACTGGATCGAATGAGATGCAGATCACTTCCAGGGTCGATTACGGCTGTAACATCCTTCCCTAGAATATTCACTTTCTTATACGTCTTCTTGTCACTGTGAGATCGGAGCGCATCCACTCTTACTGGAGTAGTATCTTTACTCGCTGAGTCTGCTCCTTTTGGGCACTTTGCAGCAATATGCCCGAATTCACCGCATGAATAACATTTAGACCCTTTCGCTTTATTAGGACACTCCTTACCTAGATGCTTCGTATCGCCACAGTTGAAACATCGTTTGCTAGCAATGGCTGTCGTGGTCTGAGCCGCATTACTCGCCGGCTTCTTCTTACTTTGCACTTGCGAATGTTGTCGCGCCTTACTCCGATTACTTCTCTGTATTTCGTATTGCGCAAATCTCTGACGTAACTCCTTAATCGTCGTCGCACCGTATAATATAGATTTGTTTACCTCTTCGTCTTTAACACCGTCGATAATGTACTGTATCTTAGCCTCGAGTTCCATCTCCGTGTGACTGGCAAGCTCCAGTACGCGATAGACATATTCTTGATATGTCTCGTCCGACTTCTTCGACACTGCACTCAGTTCTTTATGCACTTGCCGACTGTTCATTGTCTTACCGAATTCTTTAATCAACGCTTTCTTGAGCGCACCGTATGATTGTACTCGACACTCGAAATTTACGAAAAGTTTAGCCGAACCGCGTAATAATCTCTTCGCGTAAATAATCTTCTGCACGTCGGTCCACCTGCACAAATCAGCAGTCTCTTCAAATGACGTAAACCATCTTCCTACGTTCTGTGTGCCGTCGCCACTGAAAGGTGTCAGCGCGTCTTCAACGTCTTTGTATGTCAACACGAGCTGTCCCGTTCTCACGCCGAGAGGGTTAGGTTCGCGTTCCTCGTAATACATATGGTTGTAACGAGAGGGCGGTGTCGCGTCTCGTCGCGCGGTCGATGTCACGTCTCGTCGCGCGGTCGATAATGATCCTCGATCATGGCGCCCACCGCTATGACCGACCGCGGGGGGTTCCCCCTCGTCCTCGTCACAATGCAACACCGTGTCCTCGCCATCTTCTTCGTCACTAACGTCTTCGTCTTCGTCGCTATCGTCTTCCTGTGTAGCCGCCCGCAATCTCTCACGCAGCGTCGCCTTTAGCCCCGACACGGGCAATTTTAATTGACGTAATCGCTCTACGAGCTGATTCTTCGTCATGTCGTCAATATTAACTGCGCTGTCCGCCACCAGCACATCGTCGTTTCCCGGATTGTCATCCGTCGCCTTATGCTTTTCGCGCAAGCCCACTCTGCTATTCGTCGATGATAGAGCAAGCTGTTCCGTCTTCTTCGTCGTATCGTCTGTCGCCATATCGTTCTTTGCCGCGTTTCCCGCCGAGGAGGCCATCTTGCCACGTCCCGCTGTACGCGATTTCGTCTTCGTCGCCGCACAACAGCTTCGTCGTCGGATCGCCTTATCCAACGTCCTCACTACGGTTACCGCACTCGCAAAAAACCTCCTTTAGAACGCCGTAAACTGTCTCGTATCCGCCGGACCGAATCGCCTCTTCGACGCGTACGGACACGTTTCGCGTAGGCACTCGCCTTTGCCTCTCGCGACTTCTAGAACTTTCTCGCTTCGTCGCTCTTCCCGCGTACGTCGTCTTCACTCGCGACCTTACCGTGATCCCGATATCCGCGGTTATCCCGGACGAGCCCCCAATTGTAGGATCGTACGGAAAGAAACACGAGGTTTACAAGGAAATAGTGAAAAGAACTTTATTATTAACGAAGCGCACAAACGTCTTGCTCGTATAGCTTCTATCGGGCGACTGCCCTCATTCTACTCTCAGCCAAGCGAGGGCGCCGCTGCGTCGCTCGCGATCCCACATTATTTCATTGCTTCCTGAAAAGATGTATAGCAAGATGTAAACGTTATATAGCGCATAAGAATATGACACATAAAAAATATAGAAACAGGTTTGCAATGATTAATTGGCAAATTAATGGGCAAAATCTTATATTCCTCTTATATTTCTTAGTCAGAGAGAATTTCTTAAAAGTATGCTCGAGTGTAATGTGAATCTCTCAACTCTTGGATGCACCGCGATGTACCTACAACGAGCAAACTCAATGAGGAGTAAAGCCGACAGCGTCCATTTACCTCATTAAGCTGTCTTTGGATCCAGAAAGAATCACGAAGACCGCTCAGGGATACGAGCGCGAATCTCGTAAGATAGATTGGAAGTAACTGCAGGCTGCGGGATGTGACGGCTGTGATCGTCGACGATCTCCCATATATACCTATACGATATACATACGATCGAAGGTAACAATCAACTCGCGCGACACGCGGCACGCTGACCGATCGTATTACCGATGCAAAATTTGCGCGACTTCGGTACTTGGTCCATGCTATTCACAAATGCTATGCAATTACTCACCTCTTTCGTTCTTCTCCCTGTGTGATCAACGCTTCCGTTGCAGCGTTGTTGCGGTTTGCGGCCTGCACCATGCGGACAAAAGTGATTAAATTCGTAGCGGAATGGAATACTCTGAGTAGTATTTTCGGGTGTTAGCGTTCTAACGCTACAACAATAAGTGCTCTTCTTCGGCCTCGTGATAACGCAAATACAAATAATAATATTTACATTCGCAATCTTTATATCATCGAGGTGAAAATTGATTCACTGATTTGTCTTGATTGAAGTTTGGAATGCGCAAAATGTTCTTCGTATCATTGCAAATTCGATGGATACCCGAAGATGCATCTCTTCCAGAAAAAAACTTTTAGAGCCTCACAACTTCTTCCTAATTATAGATCGTTAGGTATTACTAGTCCGAGTCGACGTTGAAAACGACGTAATAAAGTGAATAAAAGGGACGCCATCAGTTCGCCGTCCCAATAAGAAGTTAAAACTTACGAAACGGGAGTTCTCTCGATGCACCAACAGAAAGACAAGGGGAACATAGCTACCAACCAACTTCCATAGAAAGTTTTTCGGATAGTTGCACAATCTGCCAGCTTGCTGTGAAGAACAGAACAGTGAGAAAAGATTACGGCATCTCAAGGAAAAATCCGAGAGGAGCAAATAGTTCTGGTACGACGAAAAACTGTTTAAGATAAAAGTGAAATCAAATCACTCGTGGTGATCTTCTTCATTCAATCTTTGTAATTAGAAATAGTGTGCGGTGCGCGGCTATCTAATCTAAAAAATTCTGCTAAAAAGTATTAAATATAAATACGTGTAATCGTGAGGTATAAATGCATCGCCAATTCATATATTTCTTAATGTTTAATTAAATTATTTATTATCATATAATTGTGAAAAAGTTAATTATTTAATAGATAACCATAAAATAATTATTGCATATGTGACATTTGTGTTTTTACTATTACAAAATAATGCGGAGCATTTCTTCATTATTATTAATTAATCTAATTAATTTTTTAGTTTTTTAGTTTGGTCTAGTTTAATAATAATTGACAATATTTTATACAGTAGAGGTATATAGTAAACATTTTAAAAAATACATCATACGTACGTCAATTGAAAAAAGTAGGCTTGTACTTGGAGTTTTTTTTATCAATCTAAAGTTCATATTTCCTTTTATGAAAATAGGAACGAATGGAGGAGTTTAAAAACTGCGTATATGAATCAACAAAAGTAATAGAGTTAAATAAAAAATCAAGTAAATTTAAATTTAATAAATTTAATTAAAAAGAAATTAAATATATAGATGAAATAGATTGCTTTAATACCCTCGGCTATTTTATTAATTAATTAAAATACATGTTATTATTGCAATCTATTATATATTGGACATTGTTATGATTATTATTATTTTTTACAGCAGCGTTCTTTAGGATAATATATTAGAAATGATTACTAATATCAGGAGGTTAACGTTATCTACTAAAAATGACAAAAGACCTCTCTCTCCCTTCTCCTCTCGACTCCCCCGTGTACTTTCAATATAAATTTCCTGGTATCTTACTCCTCTTAATTGTTGTGCTGCTAAAGAAAACAAATACGTAATCAAATATATTATTCGTATAATACATCCCGTATATTTTTTTATATACGATCGATATATATACGTTGTTGGAAGAGTGACCATGTTATACGCTTCTTCAACATGGTGAGCGATAGTGGCGATACAGAGAGAAATATATTTGTTCGAAAAGTACCAGCTGAGAACACATATACCTATCGTCTTACACTTTACAGGGTCCGGTGGTATATCGTGTGAGGAAAAACAGATTATCTTGGACGAACACAATCGATTGAGGCAACTAGTGGCATTGGGACAGATACATGGTCAACCAGGTGCGGCGAATATGATGGAGATGGTAAGTTGATGTGTTTCGCCTCATTTTTTAGAAAGTCGATATTTTCAAAGGCAAAAGATATATGTTCTCTGTAACGATTCATGTGAGGATGGAGTACTATTAATCGAAAGATAACATGCATAACTAAAAATGTAATCATGGTTACTTTTAAATATTATAATATTTTGATCAATTTTTGCAATAGTCAGATTTGTATATCGTATTATAGTAGTAAAATAACATTATATAACATAAAGCTTGTTAAAAGAGCACTCTTACTCTGAAAGTCACTAATTTGTATGGTTCATTATATCGCAGGCTAGAGCAAAAGTTGATTCAAGTTGATTGATTTAAGTTGACCTTAAAGTTGTAAAACATTTCGTAATGCTACATAATGTGACATGTGTAAACTGTAATAGAATATTTATTTATTTATTTATTTATTGTTGTTGTAGATATGGGATGATGAACTTGCCGCGATAGCACAAAGATGGGCGGATCATTGCGCCGAGTCACACGACAGTCTGAGAAATGTCCGTAAGTAAAACTTTATTAGTAACTATATAGCTTGATACCCTGTGCTTCGCTACGGTATGCGAAGGATTCTATAATTCACCCCCGAATCTAGATTTGCCTCTTTAGGGCAAAATCATGAATTATGTTTTTAAGCATTTGTATGGGTATAATCCTTTGTAAGCAAAAAGTCGATATCTCATCGGGCTTAAGAGATATTGAGAAATCCGTGAAAACACATTTTAACCCTTTTCACCCCGAACCAGGGGTCGAATTTCTAAAAATCCCTTCTTAGTAGGTGCTTTACGTCATGGAAGGAATATACTCCCCGAATTTCATGTTTCTAGCTTTAGGGGTTTGGGCTGGGCGTTGATGAGTCTCTGTCAGTCTGTGCAGTAAGTCAGTCAGGACATTTGTTTATATATATATTGCTTTTTCATATTTGCATAATAATTATTATGCTATCAATGCGCCTCTAGGATAACATAATATTATAATATTTTTAGAATGCCAAAGAAATATTATGTTATCCATATAATATAGTATGCCAAAGAAGAATAGCGCTGTAGAAATTTCCTCTTTTGTCTCCTTTGCATCTTTGTCATCGTTGCGATAATTAAATTTTCATAGTGACATTTGCCGACAAAGCCGGTAAAGCCACAATTAGAAATAATAAGAATATTACAATTCATTTTTTATGTTATATACTAGGCAAACGTAATTTTATTATTTAATTAATAAAATAAAATAAAATATTAAACGTTTATAGAAATATATGTGTACATGCAAGAAGAAGGATTGCAAAGATGTATTAGCAAGAATATGTTAAAATGCGTGCAAAAAGTACCTATTAAATTAAAATTATTACAATTATAATTATAGATATTAATTAAATTGAGAAATAAAAAATACTAGACTACTCATGTTAAAAATATAAATTTATACTTATTATCAAAACTATTACCTAAAATTGACGATTACTATTACTTTTGTGCCGAAATTTTAATAATAAATTAATATCAAATTAATATTATGTTAGCGTTACCTTTTTGCTTCAATATATCTTTTATTATTATAATAGTAGTCGAATTACCTATATCTATATAATAATTATACGATAATATTTCCAACATGGTAACTTTATTTTTTATTGTTGCGCGATTTGTTTTAATAAAAAAAGCGCTTTTTCAATGCTGACGTACGGATCGATATTAATTAATAGTACAGAAATATTGTTTATAAAATTTTATTACAGATATTACAGGTGTCAAAAATCAAATTACTTCGCAATAGATAAACCATAACAATGTAAATACCTATGTAAATCGTGAGTTGAAAAATATCTCTCCATCATAATAAATAATCGCACAACGTTCTACACACACACACTTGACTGTGTAATGAAGTAAAAATATAATATTAAACGCAAAAAATATTTCAAGTTTTCTAAAAATAAGTGTTTACTTTTGTAAAATAAGTCTATAGAAAATTTTTAATAACTTTTTAATTCTTGAGCAAGAATAATAATAATCTTTTTAAATTAAATCAGAAACTTTTGCCAGTAAATAATTAATAACAAAGCTTTTTTATTCGACCCAACTGGTCATCTTCATTAATTATAATCATTACGCGATGTTTTGATCTTGTGGTTTTGGTAAATTATAATCATTACGCGCGACGCGGCGACCACGGTTTTGGTTCTTCTAAATCTATGTAACACACAAAATTACATTCGATTTAGAAGAATTAAAACCCATTGAAACGTGACGATTATAATTAATAAAGATGGCCAGTTTGGTCGAATAAAAAATCTTTATCAATAATCTTTTTCTTTAACAAGTAAAAGTATATACAAACATTTGGCAAGAATTGTGTTTGGAAGCTCGCTGTACTAAATATGTTTCGTCATTAATTATTCCTCAATTAATGCACTTTCCTTCCGTTGTTCACATTTCGCACACGATCACTTTGATTGATCAAAACGATCGTCTGATTCGTATAGGTAGGTTTGCGGTAGGACAGAACATTGCTCGCTCATGGACGACCAGGCCTCCAGGACCTTACGACGGTGAGCCGAATTGGAGACGACAAATTTCTGGCTGGTTCAACGAGGTACAATACTATCATTCCGGTTATAGCAAAATCACCGGACACTACACACAGGTCTGTAATAGGAACTATGTTTAAAAGTTCCGAAAGATACAAGAGTTAACTGTTGTGCTCAAAGCTTTCCGTTGCGTATAACCTAACGCATTTAACCTAACGATCCGCGGTCGCGTTTTAAACGATATGTAAAGAAAATCTATACGGAAAGAAAGAAAAAGTTTGTTAATTTATTATATACGTCACAAAATCGCATTTCTTATCGCACATATGCGATACGAAAGCAACACGAGACTATGTCGTCATAATTAATTCATTATTCGATTTGTTCGTCGGGAGACAAATTTGTAGGGCAAGTAGAAAAATCTACTTTTGACAAACGTATTTTTGCATTGAGACAGTCGCTGTTTTCACGATGAAATGAGAATCAATTTCTTTTATTACAGTTTGCATATTCGGAACAAAATTGCTTTCAGCATCGAATAAAAATGTGTTTTGGTTTCAAACTTTTCCAGCTGCCCATATAACGATAAAGTCTGTTAAACATTTTTTTGCATCAATGGAAAAAAAATATTGTACGAGCGAACAACTCTTTCTCTCATTCTTTTCTTCGTTAAATGCTAAAATATAATTTTAGAGATTTGTTCGGTTTCATTTGTGTAGGGGTCAGTTTCGAATCAAGTCGGAAAAATTCGCGATTTATTAAACTCGCGATCGGCAACCTCCGAATTAATTCTTATTTTACAAACTTGTTGTCGTTTTATGAGTTTTCATGAAATCACGATAGTACGAAAGGACTGTTTAAGCGCGACGAGTTTGTCGTCGCGCAAAAAAAGGCTGCTTTTCTTTGCTCTTTATTAATATTTATCATACTATTGAAATAAAGGCGCATAATATAGAAGATGCTCAAGTCGAACTTTAATTAATTTATACTTGAGGAAAAATAATATTTACATTTAATCACGTATTTGCATTCTAGATTCTTTCTACGTAAAAATTGTTGATTAAAAAATCCTTTTTGATTCCTTATATCTTAAAATCTCTATTAGGACTTGGATATTTTTGTTGAGGAAAAATTCGAAATTAAGAGAAAAGTGGAGGAAAATATTATCGATATGTGATGGAAGAAAAATGGCGTTTTCGGTATTTTTGATACTTGGAAGATGTTGAATAAAGTCTGTAAAGTATTCAAAGTATAATCGTTTCCACTCACTTGCTTCATGCTTACACGCAAGCAATTTGTGGATCTTGAAATATTATTGCAGAAAATATTTTGGATTAATTCCAGTTGGTATGGGGCGACACTTTTTTGTTAGGATGCGGATATTCTTTCTACTATGATCCGGCTCGCGGTTACACCAAAAATTACGTATGCAACTATGGCCCGAGGTAAGAATTCTATACCTTGAAATACCGTTACTTCTTTCTATATTTTGCGTTTCTTTGGTATTAAAGTGTGGAAATGCAAGTAATTGCGTCGGGTAGCGTATTACAGAACTAGATTTTAATTCGAGGAGACACGATACTTTCTCAAGGACTCTTTTATAATTCCAGGACAATTTCCTTAATAAATACGAATAACGTTTCCATGTATCGTAATTCCATTTTTCTTAAATAAACGTACCTGTCATTGATTTTAACACATTCAAATAGAAATAAGTTGTAATAAAGAAACCGCGTGCGCGCGCGCGCGTCAAATGTATAATCCGTCAAAAGTATAATAAAAAAAAATAGTTTTAACAGAAAAACGGTTAATGATATTTAGAGTTTTTATTTCGATAGCATTATAGAAATTAAAAGTATCGTACAATTAATATTTCCAAGTTTTGATTTTGTGCAAGCGTTTTAGATATACATACACGTTTCCACTCTGATAAACATTCTCGAGTTAACATTTAAGATTTAATTCATAATTCCCATAAAGTTTCATTTTTAGATTGAAAGTAATATAATAATCTCCAATTATTTTTATTAATTATATTATTAATTATATTTAAACTAAATTTTTTAATTGGACTGTCATTCAGCTCTCTCTCTCTCTCTCTCTCTCTCTCTCTCTTTCTCTCTACAACGTTGTTAGATAACGAATTATATATTGTAGATAATAAATTTTAATGTTTTGAAAGATAATTTTTAAACATATCGAAGAATCTAAATACACGGGAAAAATCATGTGATACCAAAATCATCATTTAACATGGCTTTACGTCATTTCAGTGGAAATGTACTTGGCTTTCAACCTTACAAATTAGGCCAACCTGCATGCGGCAATTATGGCATGTCCTACAGCAATAGATACGCTGGATTATGTTGTTAGTATCGTAACATGCCTTATAACATAATCAATTCAACATTTTATACATCTTTCTTTAAAGATGTATAAAAATTGTAATTTTAACGATATCATTATCATTTTAATGGCTCCGATCATTCCGGAGAATATCTCTCGTGTTCTATTATACCTTTCCTATCGTATAATTAGATACAATTTTATCTTTAATTTTCTACGAGTCGGAATCTTTAATTTTTCGATAAAAAAACATGAAAAATAAATATTTCGCGTACACTCTTTATAGTGACAGAGCATGCTCATGTTAATGAATGTTATGTGATTACAGCTCGTGGAAGTTACTATTATTTGGGAGCTCTATGTGTATATGGATAATATGAAGAATATGGATATATTATGAAGAACGCAAGTTTTGAGATGTGTTTAACTTGTTCAGTTTGTCCATCGTTAATGAATCGTTTTTGGAAACGTAGGACTGTGATATAATAAATACTGACGATCAAGTCTTTTAACGCTAGTAGGATTAAAGCAAGAACACTTTTCATTAAAATAAATGTATCGAGAAGATATCCCTTTGCTAAGGCGAAGAATTATACACAAAATACTATTCGTGCCTAATATTATTTGACTACCAAGATCCAGTTCTCACCGAAAATGATGCGTTTTTCTCTAATTGAAAATATCTCTCGTTTGAGATAAAAATTAGAAAAGTCTCTTGTTTATTATTCTATAGTTCAACTCGTCTAGTCTCTATTCATAATTTACAGAAATTATTCGTCAAGTTGGTAAAAGAACAATGTACCGTCAAATTTTGAACTGGTATTCGCTACTCGTTGATGCATAAATATAAATCTTTCAGCGGTGTAGACGTATCACATATATGAAATTATTACACGGTATATAGGCATCGATACGTCAATAATCACGAATGATTGTTTTTGTTGCGATACTTGTAAAAAACTACAGAAATGAAAGAAATTGATGTAAAATTATTTTTAATCGATATATTTGTATTTCCTAAACGAAAAAAATTTACGGAATTCTTATCGCGACTTGGCTGATTCTCTAAAAGCTAGTTCGTATTTAATGCAAATGTCTAAAGATGCTTACACAGTAACGGGGACAAAAACCGATTTGAAAAACTAAGATATGTCTTCAGATTATTTATCTTTATCGAAATGCAATTGGAAATGATTTTAAATTGCGGAAAAAATCCATGGGTCTCGTACGCACACATTTCATCTATCATTTCTACTTGATTAAATTTTGTTTGTTTAATTTCTTTCTGGTTCAGAATTAAATACAGTGCCCCCAAACGACGGAATTGAACTTTAGTCGATTGCGTTATGATACAGAAGGTAAATATGATATGGTACAACTTTACCTCAAGATTAAAAAGCAATCAATGTTATGAGATAAATCATTTTTTATTTATTAAGATAAATGTATTAAGTACGGAAAGATTACTGGTTAAACTTGTAATTCTTGTGTCGAATGGTCGCATATTAATCGTGTAAAAACATTCACTTTTAATTTATTTAAAAAATGCGATGTCTAAATTTTCTTTCATATTTAGTACCACATGAAAAGACCTATTCCCATTGAATCCGCATTTAATCCCATTCCTTCTCTTTCGTCCTTCTTAATAAAATATACAACACTTTTCGTCTAATATACAATTTAATCTTATTTAATGATTAATCGCCAAACAAAATATATTTCTATTCTTTGATACTATTCTGCTCCGCGCTTTTAACAAAAGGAACGAAAAGAGAAAAGGCAACGAGAGAAAAGAAAGTACGATTTCCGGTAAAATACATCAGGTATTTTTTAAATAATACTTGATTGCAATATTAAATATGCACAATATAGCTTAGGTATTAATAGTTGGGTTTTGATTTGTAAGCATATATGTTATATATCTTAATAATATATGTTATATATGTTATATATCTTTATAATTCCCAATAAGATAAAAATCTAATTAAAGTTTATTAAAGATATAACGACCGCATACATATCTCGTAACAAGAATTAAAATTCAAAATTGCTTAATTACCATCTCCCGATGTATCGTCGCGTCGAGAGTCTGATATGATCACGGATCATATATAGAACATGGTTCGTTAAGATTGGACATAAAACAATATTTTTACGTACCAAGTACACAATAATCGAAACTTGCGAAAAGATTTGTCAGTTGTTTCGTGTGTCCGGCCGAACCTAGCTCTTTGATGATAAAGATAATGTTTTCTCGCCTAATGTATAACGCGTCAAAGAAATATTTTTTATATATTCTAAAAACAATTTATAAATTGTACGAAATTTTTAACCTTAAAATTTGCAAAAAACTGCTAATTAAAAGAAGCGGGAATAAATGATACAGCGTTCTTGTTGAGAGCAGAATTAAAAGAAATTTAATACAGCGCCATGCGCATTCTCTTCAATATATTTAATATGAAAAGACAAGTTGGAAATTTAATGTGCATCGTATTATCGTAAGAATATAGCCAGTCTAAAGAACGATGGGTAAAATAGGCCGATTTCTACCTGTAAAAGTACGATAAAAGTTATGCATGTAATATCTTATGTTTTTTTGGGTCGCTGCGAATATGACGGTAGCATTTTTATCCGTCTAAACCCGTGTGTGGGAAAGTGGGTCAAAATTCGCTTTAAAGGAGTTGAAATAAGTCACTTTTAATAGTAGATACAATAATGACAATTAGTGACGATTTCGTTCACTTAATTCCCACGGTTTAGAAGTTTAGACGGATAGAACGGCTACCGTCGTTTTCAGCGATCCATAAAAACACAAGATTACACGTATAACTTAATTGCGTTACACTTTTTAGACAGAAATCAGCCTGTAGTTTACCCATCGTCCAAAGCTCGTTCTCAAGTGTTTCATTTTTAAGTATTTCCTTAGGCTTAGGTAAAAAAAAAAAAGTTATAAAACTAAACTATAATACTATAAGTAATTAAATAATTGAAACAAAATCGTCACTAATCGAATTATTATACATACTATTAAAAGTGACGTGCTCTTTTTAGATAGAAATTATAGCCTATATTTTACATATCGTCCTTAATCAAAGAGCTATACATCAGCCAAGAGGCGAGCAAAGCTATAGGTAGCACGACAGTTTTGGATTTTAATATCGTTTCAATAAATTTAATACACACAAAAATTGTATATGTCGAAAAATTTATTAAAATTTACTATTTATTTGGAATATTTCGCGTCGTTAAAGCATGTAATTAAAAAGTTGCTTTTAACAATATGCATGTGTATAAAAAGTTTTTGCTAATAAATGTTAAAAAATAAAAA
Organism: Temnothorax nylanderi; assembly: GCF_030848795.1. Lineage (NCBI taxonomy): Eukaryota > Metazoa > Arthropoda > Insecta > Hymenoptera > Formicidae > Temnothorax > Temnothorax nylanderi. The sequence goes on from NW_027249416.1 coordinate 159,279, forward strand.
ACTTTGATATAATTTGTTTTTAGCAATTTTAATAAATTTTATCTTTCGTGGAACCTTTAGGGAACTTTTTGGTCTTTTCTTCCGTTAAGGTTTTAATTTTTAATAACTTGGAAATTATTTCAAATTATACAATCAAATTATGTATCAAAATAATATTCTAAGAAAAAACTGAAAGCAATCTAGAGTCAAGGAATTGTGGCTTTCTGATTTCAGAGATCAAGACAATATCTATATAAATTTACTATTAAATTTAATAATTACCTTATATACTCGGCCTGAAAAGCGACATACAAAATTTAATATATACAGCGTATATTTAATTATATCACGCACACAAAAATGATGCAAGTTTAAAAAATAATGTTTTCTACTCGCTAGATTGCATTCGACATTTTATTCAGCTCGTTTGAAAGCTCAGTAAGCGCACTCACTCGAGCACTAGCATTGAACAAATCGCATCGATTCGTATCGAACCGAAGGTATCTTCCGTTGCGTGAAAACCGTCTCTCGTCAATGTCATGCTTATCTATCATACTTTGTCACACCGATAACAGCAATATTGCCAGATCAGTTTTTGCTATATTACAAATAATACAGAGACACGCTTACTATTACTAACGACGCGCGCAACAAAGTCGACTGTATTTCATATCTTATCGAAATTATTTCAATATTATTAGTTATATACCAAAAAGGAGTGTAAATTATCTCAATTATCAAATAATTCGATATCAAATATAATCGATATTTATAAATGAAAAAATAAATATTCTATATAAATTATTTTTTTATTTATTAAGGAGTCAAAACGTCTAATAATTGCGATTAGAAGAAACGGCTCGGTTTGCAATGCTATATTATTTGTGCAGAAGCATGTAATTTCGTAATTATTTGGAAAAATGTTTATCGTACCATAATTAAGAAGTAGATCAAGTGGGAGTCTTTCCGCAAAAGTATAAACTGCTAAATTCGTAAAACGAGTCATCGAAGAAGTTACCGGCAATTTCCAATAAGCAATAAAAATACTCGTAATCAGACAAGCATTATTGCATAAAGAAAAAAAAAAGGAGAAAGTTTCTCTTTTCAAGAAAATCTCTTAGAATCTTCACGCTTACAATGTAGAGACAAACGTGACAAGAATAGTTGTTGAATTCACAATTCGTTCGCAAATTAAACTTTATCAAGAGTCCCTCTGTTGATTTTATATACATATAAAACATCAAGAAGTAAAATACGGAAAGAACAACAGATATATTAGTGAGTGTTAAGACGTTATTCATACATGTATACCAATGTGTCTTTCTACATTTATGTCTTCTCATCGTCTTATCGTCTCGTATTCCAACTCAATTAATTGTAAAGCATCATCTTATAAAAATATAATTAACATATCAATTTGTATCGCTATACATATATATATATGTAATAAATCCTCTTATCTTCCCAGATATTATATGAGAGTGGAAAACTTCATTAGCCTTTATTTAAATATTACAAATAGGAAATAGTATATAAGAGAAATTTAGAATAATATACCTTTTATATTTCGATATTTATCTCAAAATAGTTTTAACTTTGCATAATAGATGTATATAGTCTGTGGTCTGTGAATATCAATCGTATATCAATATGTTTTTCCTCAATTTTCTCATCTTGCCTCAATAAATAGTGTGACTGCGATCTTTTCTTTTATTTATTTTTTCCACATCAAACAGAGATTACGATTGTGAAAAGTAATCCGGCACGATAGCTCGTCGTTATCGATTGATTTTTTAAGTTATTTTTCCCTCAGAGCACTCGTAAATCTCATTAAACAGCTGACAATGTAAATAAAGATCTTTTCTTATTTCCAAATAGATTCGCGCGTGTGAAAGAAAAAGCAGTTCAATTAAAAGTTTTCAAGAGACATTTTATAAGAGCTTTCAAATCAAGTAAGAAAACACTTCTGGGTACTCGCCGCGGCCATGTTAGATCGTGACGTCAGAGGCGAGATATGACACACTGAAAATTCTTGCGTGCCATTTCTAAATAAAAAGATATTTGCATAAAATATCTTCAGATCATTTCAGCACACTTGAAAAATATTTTGAGGTCTATCGGTCAGCAGCCTTTCAGTCTAGCATTTATTTATATTGTTTTTTACTATAATCATGCTGGAATCAATCAATTTTAATTAGATGAACAATAAATGAAATTTTCACCGGACTTGACGCAAGGTTAACTTGGGAAATTTCTTGCCCAAAAAATATCACAAATTTCAAACGCTTTGAAAAAGTTTATTCGATATATATATATATATATATATATATATATATATGCCATTGTAAACAATGATTATCTTCGTTATCTTGTATCCTCAATTCGCTTAAGATTCATGCTTTTGCAATATATAATATAGGTATAACACACAACAGAAATCCGTGCATTCAACAAATTTTATGTTGTCTGTTTTATAGATTTCAGAGCTCTCTCGAAAAGTTCTCTCACTGTCAGTTCTATATACGTATATCGTTTTGCAAAAGGAAAAACAAAATGAATATAGAGAAACACATTTTAATGCATTTTAATATTTTAATATTTTTATAATAATATCATTATTTGCCATTATCGAAAATTTTGCAGGAAATTATGTGCGTTAACGTCCTATTCTCTTCATTTGCGTTAATTGCAGGACTGGTGTTCAAATACCAATAAATTCGTTTTAATTAAATTCGCAATTGCAATAATATCAAATTTATACGTTCTGCGTTAATTTAAAATTTTAAAATATGACAAAAAATTGCTTTATATTCCAATTAATTACATAAATAAAAAAATTGAACTTGTTCAACTTATACATTACTATAATAAGGAAATTATTCATTTAATTTAGCAGGACATAAATTCATTATGTCCCGTTGTAATGAATAAATGTTGATAAAAAACAAAACAATTAGCGATATATTGTTCTTTTCGTCATTTTTTTGTATATGAATCGCAGTTGTATATGAACGAACAAGTAATAAAAACAAATGTATTGGCCTTTTATTCACCAGCTATATAAGAGTTAATACACATAACTAGGCATTTGGATAAATAATAAATGTAATCGTAGAGGCCTAATTCGTTATTACTCTGAGCTTTATAAATATATATGGTGGTGCGTACACGTCAGGGCCATCGCGGATTACAATCCTCGCTAAAACATCACACTCGTATTCGTTGGTGTTAATCATTCGCGATTTAACCAACACACATTTAATTTGTTGATATACGCGTATCGGCAGAAACGTTTCAATTGTTTAAAGTTAGTAGATAACAAATCGTCGATAAACGTCACAAACACACACACACACACACTCTCTCTCTCTCTCTCTCTCTCTTTCTCTCGCTCTGTAAAATAATTACATACAGATGGCATCAATTTGATATAACATATTTATATAGTATCAAAATAAATAGTTTTAATGCCATCGGTTTTGTTCCTGTGTCAATTGACTGCATTGACTCAGTTATCACGAATGTTCTTGGGCATACCGCAACGACGGATTTTGTACTTCTCCTCCATCGATCTATAATTACACTTTACACGTCGTACACATCAAGTATTAGTATCGACCGACGATTCGTCCTTCTTGTCGATTTCATGTGGTTTGCACGGTACCGAAATGGCCGAGATGATTGTGCGAAACGATGGAACCATGGAACGCAGAATTAATGGATTTGTAGTTTGTAAAGCTCACACGCACCAGTCGGTGATTGCAATCGGCGCTCAGTACTCGTAGATTATACATATTTATGGCAGGGATCGCTACAAAGCTTGTTTTCTCTCATAGCTGCTAATGATACCGTTACTTTCCGATAACAGCTTGGAACCTGGGTAGGCAAAGACCGAACTTGGTTTCTATACCCGTGAAGATGGGCAGAGCTACTTGGTAGCCACCTATATGATCTGGGTTCGTTGATCGAATTTCATCCGCGACTCCCATGGTAGGCACCTTTTGTTCCGAGCCGGTAGGTCGGCTGTAAATAACATGAGCATCGTTACAGATTTGTAAATTAAAACGTTTACTATTGTAAATATTTTACAATAGTAAACGAATTTTGCGATTTTAGAAGTTTGTATCAGCGTATAATTACTATAATTAGGCACGCTATCGATCTCCAGTCTAAATTTCCGTAGTAACGAATTATAAATTCTAATCGATTCCTCAAGATTTCTGACCACTCATCGCAGACATATCGGTTTGCGAATTGCGACGACAATTTTGTGACGAAAACAAAATACAAATTTTTCTTACATTTTTCTTATCTTTTAGTTAATATAAATAAACAAAATAATCTCGCTCGACTAAAGCAAAAGCTAAATAATTTAAAACGGCCAATTTTCGAGCATTTACAAGATGTTAAAATTATATTTAACAATTTCAATAATAGTATAGGGTCGTAGAACGTTTCGTGCCTTACTTGGCCCAAGTAACACGTTATACATGTGTATTATACTCTACCACTGTTTCCAATATGTTAAAGGTCAATAATCATCACTATATTAATATATATAATAAAATTCGAATAAACGTTTAAAAACAAATTTAATTAATTGTAGTCACAATACTAATATTAATTGTTATTTGTAACGGTTGATATTTTATTATAAAATCTTTCAATCCACATTTATATTTGAGTTATATTTGAGTATATACTTACGATCCTCCAAAATCGACCACAAACAGTCTTTGCAGCAATTCATACGTGAAGAGAGTGACACCAAACTGAGGTGACGATCTGAACACTCGAGCTGTAAGAATAGAAAAAGTACGTATTATGTGATATTGGATATTGTATACATGGTTTTGAACGTGCATATCGCTTTATATTCTTTGTCCAAATAAAGATTTGGGACGTTTTGATGACAAGCATGTTGATATGATGGCTATTTTTCTTTTCAGATAAAAGAATTGTGTGTGTGTGTATAAGATATTTCAAAAAGTGATAATAGTTACAAATCGTAATCATACAGTTTTAATTTCTGTCCATTTTATATCAAATGCGATTATATTTTTATTTATAGTGCGGTTAATTCTATGAGATATGTATCTATAAACAAAGATCAACCACAGTTGAGAAAATGCTAGTCAATAAAGAATTCAGAATTAAAGACTTAAAAAATTAACGCAGAATTAACGCTTAAAAAATAAAGCTTAAAAAATTACATATGCTATATTCACATGTTATTTTATATAATTTCGCGTATTTTTATACATATAGATTAGAGACAAGAGAAAGATCAGAAGAACAAGATTGGCAATTGCCCTTTATCGAATAAATGTATATCGATATGTTGTAATTGAATAAATGTATGCTTAATGCAACGGATTATAATAAATCAATAATTATAATTGTTATTAATGCACGTGCATAGATAAAATTTGTATCAATATATTTATGTTATGCAATTGCAATAATTTATAACATATTATAGCGTAATTCATTTATAGAATAGTATATCGTACTATTTATGAAATTAATCTGTTGCGTGAATAAAGATTTCGACGATATCATTTTGTTTTCGCAAAACATTTACTTCCTCTCGAAAGCGGCGTAAAAAATAAATGAAAAATAATTTATATCAACTCTTTCCCGAGTGCGAAAAAGTATTAACTTCATCGATATCAATTTGCAAGACTATATCGCTACTATTTTTGATAAAAATATGAAAATGTTGCGATATATAGTCCGAAATATACCGTACATACATTTCGTATGTCCTAAAAAAGTATATTTGCTTTATCGACATGCACTTTTAGAGTTACAGCTGAAAATATGCGTGAATATAAGATGATGTGAGACATGTTAGATTTAATAAACATTCCGCGTATAATACAAAAAGTACAAAGAGTAAGTATATTTATTGCAGATTGGGAAAAACGAGAATAAAGACGTAAATCATAAAGGAAGACGAAGAGAAGAAGTACTTACTGATAAGTAAATCGCCGGGTCATATAGGGGAGGAAATAAGGTTGAAAGATGCAGCAGGGTTGATCCCCCGCGCATGCAATCGACCAAAGCAAAACATATTACTAATGATACTTCAAAAAATTCTAACGAAAGAACCATGAGAATCTCTTTTCATTTTTACTCGATCCTTATACAATATAGTAATAAGTGGAATATAATCGATTTGATTGACTTTGACGTTTGACAGAAATGTTTGACGATTGTTTGGCGCTAACTTGAGCGCAGCAGGAGAAATATCCTGCAATCATTTATGATAAAAAGAAGGCGGAAACGAGAAAAATTTTCTTCTCGCGTAGTTTACTTGAACACTTTTGCAACAGTCATTTTACCGATAAAGTATGATATATTTGCGTTCGTAAATGTTTAAAAAACTTCCCAATGTGCGCGCAGGAAATATTAATTGTCTCGAGAGCCTTATTTGCATGAAAAACATAGTAAAAATGATATACCTGTCGCGCCTTTCCAAAATGCCCTAGCACCTTCTTCTCTGTAAATTTTCCTCGCGCAATCCAGCAGTCCGTTGTACGTAGTTTGACCTTCTCTAGCTACGACCTGGAATACGCGTGACGACATAATCGTAAAATGATCGTATTTGGATGTATCGGTAATTAGAGTGTGAGGTGTACCTGCAATCTCGTTTTTATTACATCCGCAGGGGTGACCAGCGCTGCTGCAGGTACACCGGCGATCGCGCCAGAAACGAGGAGCGACAATGGCGTATTGTAACCCCCTTCGTCGGCCAATCGCGCTTTCGTGTGAGCATACATAGGGAAGTAAATTGCGCTAAACGGCACGTCTCGCAAAAAGCAAGCTCTAGCACCCTATGAGAAAATTGCAATTGCCGTCATCCCGTCTTATTGTCAACGCAAAGACAATGGATCAAATCGGTATCAAAATTATCACGATTACTCACTTTGTACAATCCAAAAAGACCTAATTCCTTAACGACGGTCCACGCCCTAACTTTTGACCCTGCTGCAATTTCGCCGGCTACCTGTAGCCGGATTTTTACTATCTCTAGAGGATTGGTAAATATGACCTGCGATCCTCCAGCCTACGCAAAAAATCATGCTTGTTACGGACGTTCGCTTTGTTCGCTTTCGCCAATTGGCCATTGGTGTGCGATAAGAATATATACGCGACCACACATCTGACTAAATTACCGTATTATTTCATTATCGAAAAGTAGACAAAATTAATATGGTCTTTGTATTTTATATTTGGTCCCGCTATATTTAATCTATTTTGCATTTTGTTGCATTTCTAAAATTCACACTTGTTTAAAATCACGTTTAAAAGCTTCGAGATATTAAGAGGACGAACATATGGATCGTACTTACACAGGCGCCAGACATAATTTCTCCATACAGCGGTAAATTTCCATTTTTATCCATAAACTTATCCCTGACAAAATCGTTAACCGTCAGTTTAATAGCCTTTTCCGGGGCTACTCCCATTAATTGAGGCACCAGGCCTCGATAAAGACCGAAGAAACCTTCGTGCCGGATCACCTGTCAAACGCAAAAGACCAGCTTCATGATTAACGATGCAGAGAGTGTCATACGGCGAGAGACTTTTCAATTCCAACCTTTTTACAACAATCAAAACTATTTCTATACATCAGCTCGCCTATAAAAGATCCAGTCCTCTGATTCTGCATTCTTGTCTTCACCAAGTCGATAGGATATACAGCGGTAGCACCAACGGCTAAGAAAGACATAATCTCTTTGTTTCTTCAATGAATTATTATTATCGATTACAAAATTCTAATCTTGAATAAATATTCGCCTTAACGAGCACTTGTGAAAATATATATACTTTTCATATTTTAATTTTGAAGACACCAACGTCGAGCTGGACTCGGCATAAAGCTCGGCATATATCTTCTTCTATGTACAGATATCTCTTTAATTAAAAGTATCTTTTATATTTATCGTATGATTCGGTATTCGCATTATATCAATATTTCACTTTGTAGTCTCGTTAAATATTTGCGTTAAATATTTGCACAAATTTGAATTTTTGACGCCTAAATATATTTCCTTAATGTGAAAATGTTTGCAATCCTAAAGGACTGCGGTAGAATCGAACATTTTTTCAATTTAAATACATGTATTCGACAAATACAAACGATACTACTTTCGCGATAATTTCTAGTTTCATACTTGTTTTATTTTGTTACAGCACGATAATAATAATAATAATAATAAAACGCTGTATCGAGGTTCAGCGTTACATATATCATATATATGTATATTTATATAATTACGCGAATAAAAGAATATTTTTATATACAAACCTCCACCGATGGAACCAAGCACGAATCGGTATCCACTTTCGAGTATTTGTACAATAATACCACGTTCATCTGGACTCTGTAAAGTAATATTTTCCAAGTATCTAACATTTCCTCGAGCCTTCCTTAGCTAGGCCTATAATTCGCGTTTCGGATTTCAAAATAAAATTCTATTAATAATTATATATATGCTGTTATTTTACATAGCTGATAATATGTATCAAAATATGCATATACATGCGTATTTTAATATATTTTACATATCGCTCATTTGCCACAACAATGACCCGACTCTTAAATTGTCATTTTTTTAGTTGTTTGCAAAAGATTGGTGAGAATTTAATATACTAAAGACCTAATATATAGCTAAAAATACTATTACAAAATTTTAACAACTCTTAATATTTAAACTCATTTTTTTCGAGGTTGCAGCAAATGAACGATACGTATATATTTCTGACCTTTCAAATGTATTACGTGACATGTAAAATTATAGATAAAATTCTAAAATTTCTGAATTCTGACACGAATCATTGATCATCCATTTAAAGCAAGCTTTACATATCGTGCTCGAGAATATTTAACTGATGTTTCAAGTTTAATAATTTTTTTCATTATACATACCGATACCGCTTTAATCGCAGCAACACGCTTTGTAATTTGCTTGAAATATTGCTCAGGTGTAATAGCCACGAGGTCATTGTATACAATTTTCCTGAAATAAGGGACATTGCGAGCTTAAAAAAAAATATATATATATAAAACAAAGCTGTGGCTAAAAAGCATAAAAAAATGAAGAAATATGAAGGGTATAAGTTAAACGAAAAAAGATATGGTGTCGATGACACTATCTGAAGCGATACTAAATAGTCCTGCCAGTACAATTCGTCATGTATCCTTAGATCGTATCTGTCTTAAAACAGGATAAAGAATTTGTTAGTATACTGTTCATGGCGTGCAAATATTGGCGTATACCATCGTCCTAAGATAGATATTAAAGAAAGTAAGTGAGGATAAAAGTATTGTTGAGATACACACGCGCGCGCACATAATAATGTACGTGCATGCGCGTGTGTGTGTATCGCTTGTGCTCTCATACATATGATGATATATATATATATATATATATATATATATATATATTTATAGCACATGATGATCTGTAATACAAAGACGCACCCAAGCCGCGAATCTGCCTCGTCATCTTCCGTAGGTCTGATCCAGGCAGCGTAAACACGTAAATAAATGTTTTCAGTGTAGGAAATATGTCTCAATATTATTCAAATATTAGAAATTAATATATAATTATGCATTGTAGATATAATAAGGCTATTAGGAATGAATCGCTAGAATTAGTGTCATTTTTCATTGCCAAGAACGAGACATACTTGACATTTGGATGATGACGATGTGCTTGATGGTGCAACGATACTTTTACATAACTTGTTCTCTTTTTTGTCTCGTTGAGCAGCGTGGATTGCTTTTTAATCAATAAACCCTGAACATTTTGTTAGGATCACGGTGGTCAAAGCGATTGCTTTATTTCATATAATTTTCTTCCACTCAACCAACAAAAAGAAAAATATTCCATTTTCGATTTCAATGTTGAATCGGTAATACTTACCCAGTTTGATGAAGTAAATCGCAAAGATGAAACAGGATATCTACTTCCAATGGGGTTATCTGGGACATCATTTGTGCGGAATAAAGAAATTCCTCTGACAAAAAAGTTAACGCTTAAATATTGACGATAAATTCTATCGATATCTATATTTAATTAATGGAAATCACTAAACATTGTGGTGTGATTGTGAATTAATGTAAGAGCTGCTGATTAAACATGTTTACCACCCGTACTATATTGATTATATTATTAAACTCCAAAGATTATTAATTTTTTTCGTGCAATTTTTTACATTGACAACAAGGAAAAAGAAAAAAACATATATCTGTTTGCACATTTTTCTTTAGAATAGATTACCTTTGGTAACTTCTTGATACCTATGACCATTGGTCGCATTTAAGTAGATACGTTTAATAAGTTCCATATTGTTTAGAAGAGAATTGAATGCCATAAAGTATGGAAAACTGACTTTCCGCCCGCTTTGCCCGACACCAACTGCCTACGATATGAAAATAAAGTTCATTATGTAACACCATATGCGTCAAGTGTTGAAATATATTTTAATACTACTTTATATTAAAATAATTAAAAAAAAGATTAATAATTATTAATCTTATAATCTTATATAATTATTAATTTGCAATTGGCAAATATTTCAAGCACGCGTAATTTAAATAATTTATTTACGCGTTCATTTTCACACAAATTGTGTGAATCGTGGTTATAAAAAGATTTAGTTGTAGAGCTATATATAAAGTCTTCTATTCCAGATAATACCTACGGCAATCAGATTATCCTTCACATCTTTTGTGAGTAGGTGACTTTTAATACTCAGCATAATGTCTTGAAAGTCTAACGCCGAAATGAAACCTGCGCCATCCTTATCAAATTTCTTAAAAGCTTCCGTTGCATATTCTTCATGGAAGTCCTAAAGACAAGTATTTTTAGCATAAAATCTTATCTCTAACCTGTTTTTTACATCACATGTACAGCACACACATCACACAATCGGTTTCCTTAAAATTACGATCATTTTCTACATAAGGATGCATAAATTATTTTGTAAAATATATGGAAACTAGACATTACAGACGCGCGCGCTTCGCGCGCGCCATTTAGCTTTAACATTATGCTATTACTATTACACTATTAACCCTTGATACACACAACTGTCAAAATATACAATGACAGCTGCAAATAACTCGCACAACGCATCGAGATAACCAATCGGCATCGCGGAAAAGAGGCTTCAATTTTTCGATACAAACGAAATTCACTCAGTTAACACGCCTTTTTTAAAAGTGGAATATTTTGGAACGATAAACGTTACTTGACGAATCTTTAAGATATCTCAATCAAATTGTATATTATACCTCACTGTGAAAGACAAAATAAACATAGGGCACCATGTACATATTTCATAATCATTATCACTTGTTACGTCATACTTGATTTCTGGGAAAAAATAACAAACGAATCCGTAATCAAGAACAAAATACTCACGTGCAAAAACTGACTAAACTCTGCATAGCTAATCAGTCTTTTCTTATCCTTTCCAAAGTAGAGTTTGATAAAACTACTGTCCATATCAAATGGCATTTTCTGATGCAGTACAGTTTTCCGCATCACCTCAGTGAACTCGTCTGCAGATTGGCGATAATATACAACCATATAAAGGGGGACATTTAGAAAAAAATTTAGGTAATTTAGAAAAAAAAAAAAAAAACAATTTCTACATAATAGTTCTTACCAAATGCAACCATTCCATTTCCATTAGTATCAAAGAGTTGAAAAGCTGTTTTATATAGAGCATCTGGTACACAGAGAAGACCTTCAAATGCTTGAAATTCGGCAAATGATATAAGTCTGAAATAAAATCATGTCAATTATAAATATTTATTAATATTATTATCCATTGTAAGAAGTGTTTGTTATATCATAAATTAGCTACGAGTCAAATTCTACACACATATATACACACACACACACACACACACACACACACACACACACACACACACACACACACACACACACGCACACACACACGCACACACACACGCACGCACGCACGCACAAAAATAAAAATTTTTTAAAGACTTGTGGAATATGTAAAAAAGAAAAATAATTTTACATATATTTGTATTTAATAATTAATATTTTAATAAGGTACTACGAACTATGTACACACAATATAGCGTAGTATCTTTTTCAAATGTCCCGTCAGAGTACGTGACTTACCCATCTTTGCTAGTGTCGACAATACCAGCGAGTAAATTGACAGAATCGGGATTATAATCGGCATCTGTGTAAAGGCCAAGATAACTGCGTACAAAATCAGACGCAGTCATGAACCTCTCGCCATTCTTCCCTTGCGAAGCGTACTGTAAATTCACGAAAAAAGTGTTGAATTACTACACATATATACAAATTTACACACACACACACATTGCACACACAACAGATATTAATAATATAAACTTGAAAAAATTAAAACATTAAAACAATTATTTACTACGAGTAATTGAAAATAATTAAGAAATTGAATAAATTAATTCTATGCAGGTATTTTCAAGAGAACGTCAAAGAAATAAGGATATAATATATCTAATACAAATTATATTGCTGATATTGAGTTTTAAGATAACGATGTAAAATGTTGCAGATATACACGGAATTTTCAATGATTTTAATTTACTTTTTTAAAACTTGAATAATTTCCAACGACGGAATATATATTCAGAGTAAGTAGCGAGATAAAGTGGTCGAGAGAAAAAGAAAAAAATATTTAATATTTCATCAAAAATAATGGTAAATTTTTTTAAATTATTTAAATATTTTTGTAAAAATCGCTAGAAATTTAAGCATATTCCTAATCAACTTATTTTTTCGTTTAACAAGCATTTTTCGTTTGTTTACCTGATTAAAAATTTCATGGAGGCGTTCAGTATTTGCACGCTTCAAGTACCCGGAACCCTGTAATATGACACCACGAAAGATGAATGATATATTCAATATTTATTGAATTTTATTGTTGTTAAAAAATATAAATTTTTTTGGTACACGGAGCGGCCGGGACGCGAACGGTCTTCCAATGGCCGAAGCGCCGATCTGCCGATATACGCGAGTCGGCCGGAGAGCTAGGCGCACTCGACGTTCAACGCCTTCAATTATTATATGTAATAAAACTCAACGACAAAAACATTTAAAAAAATTTATTAGCAGAAACATTTCAAGTTAACATTACCAGTTGCTGTGGCTGCAGCGAGCGGTATAATGATTTTGTAACAACTCCACTTTGTAAGTAGAAAAATAGATGCGTATAAACGTATGAACAGTGACTGACTCTCCGTACCGAAATGGTTATAATTAACACCGTATATCTCGAAAACTAGAGCAGTTGGCCCTATAATAAGACGTATATAATTTTTTGTTCAACGTAAAACGATAACCTGTCTGGGCGACGCGAGGTCGACCGCCTTTTCCTCTTCCTTCTTGACGATTTGGAAATCAAGTTAAGGGTACGCCGACGTCGACGGAAGAAACGAACAAAAGCGTTCGATATAAAAATCGTGATAGAGAGAAGAGAAAAGAATCGATTAGAGTCAGCACGCAAATTTAATATAATAGGTTAGACCAATTACGATTGTTGACATAACGATCGCAAGAATGTTAGTTGTTTGACTAATCTCGACAGTCAACTCTCTTCAGTCTTATTGCTTCAGTCTTATATAAGATTCACGCATGTTGGGTGATTAAAAAGTAACCGTGACGTCAATTGACGATATTCCAATTACACGATAAAAGCTCGCGTTATTATTTCGAGATTAAGAATGCAAATTCACAGCCGAGAAGGAGCGTATTACACATATTTACTTGTACAGCTTGTACTTGAGAATTTCTTACAAATTTAAGACAAACAAAAGATTATAAGAAACCTGTGTATATCAGAAACTATAGTCTTTAATATCATTAATACTCTGTCTAATTTGATCTACATTTGATTTACATTTGAATACCTTTGTTGCTACTGTAATGACATGAAAAAATGAATAAAGAAGAAATTATAATGTGAATCAAATTATTTTCTTACACACGTTTTTCCGTCCTACAAGTAACAACGAAAATATTTTAGACGACCAAGTTAGAAACATTCCGCGTAATAGAGATAACGCCTGAAAAAATTAAAACAGAAAGTTCGAAATGGGTCTTTTCCTCGCCTTATATTTAATTCGGCACTGTTCACATTACGTTTTAGATTCGAGATTACGGCTATTTTCTTTGTGCAAGTACACACGTACTCTCGTAGTCGGCATGCTGCTATTGCTATTGCTATTGCTATTGCCGTTATTATTGCTGTTCTTGTTGTTGTTACTGCTGCTGCTGCTGCTGCTGCTGGTGTTACTGTTACTGTTGTTGCTAAGCTAAACTGATAATTCCACTTGTTCGTTATCGACGATGGTCGGCCAGAGGCAGCAACATCGGGCGAAGTTACGTACAGCGGAAATGCTGCGTGCACCACACACTTGTTTGCTGCAGGTATCTCCAAAGTTTTAGCATGCGTAGGACGCACATGTGCCATGCAGAAACGACGAGTAACGAAAATGCGACTGTACTGAGCGGTGCGATTGCCACACAAACGTCACGAGCGGTCACGAGGAGACTGAGTGTTAACTGCCGATACGGGAGAGAGGAGACGAATATCTCTATCCCCTCCTGCTCGTTAATTTCGTCTCTTTTGTCTCGCTCTCGCTTCTTGTTCTATTGCCGTGTTTGGCACCTCTTATTTTTCTCTATACGTTTTTCTTCTTGTGCATTTTATTTCTTTTTTTTTATGTATTGATTCTAAGAGAATTGTGTAATGCGTTATCTTTATATAAAAATGTGCGTGTAATCAATTGCACACGAATCAATGCAGCTTATATCTTTGCTTATGTTATTAAAAATTTATGTGCGCTTCAGAGTACATTTTTATTGATTAAAATACATACACACCGCGCCAAATTTTGTACGAGTTTATTCTTTAAGTTACATTAAATAAATAAGTTAGATTAAAGAAGAAAAGACCTTGTACTTTTTTTGTTATTTATTTTATTGTTTTATTATTTAGTGCATTTTACTTTGGAAGCATAATAAGTTCTGAGACCAGGCGGATTTTCATCGGGAGAATCGGTCCCCTACATCTATTATTATTATTATTGTTATTATTATTAGTTTAAGCAACAGGGATGTTTTACGTGATAGTTCAATACTAGAGCAGTTATTTGTCAAGCAAAAGATTCGTATACAATTTGCCATCCCCCATATTTGACACTAGAAATTTTTAATGGGAAAAAATTCTACACTGTGATACAAACGAAAGTACTCGAAACATAAACTTAATCCTAAGATAACTGCAGAGAAATCACGATACTGTGTTGTCTCTTGGGAATAGAGAGAAATCTTTAAATAATAACAACAATAAATAAATTTTAAAATAAATCCAGTTGTTTAGAATGGAGGTTGAGCTTACAACTCTCTCTCTCTTTGTCTTTTTCATAAAAATTATAACTGTAACGAAACCAATAAGAAAGCGAAGGTTCACATATAATATAGGACTGTACACTGCTGCTGATAATGATGATAATTAAAAATATATATATATTTTTGTATTAATGTAGGATTAATAAAAATTTGTGCAGACCTCGTTGGATTCTCCATTCCTCTTCTTCTGCGTCATCTCTCTCTTTTCTTCCTTTCATATATATATATATATACACATACATACACCATTGAAATATATACTAACTGGGAGGCGAGCTAGAGGCCTGCCTGTGCGATATGAGAGAGAGCATGCCAAGGTGTCTCGAGCACCTTGTCCTTGTCTGGTCTTCTTGATCGGCCTATACTTCATCCCCACACACACACACTCCATCCTTCCCACTCTTAACTACGCTGTGGGCTAGACAAGGAGAAGAGAGGAACTTGGGACTTTTCTCTCATATCGCTTGCCTACCGTGAATTTTTACAGCAGCGCACGTTTCCAGTTAGTTATATATTTCAGTGATATACACACATATATATGCAATTAAATTATTGCTCTTCCGAAATCCAGTTTTATATCAAACAATATATACTTCATTTTACTGTTAGAAACTGTATTTTCATACACATACATATTACGTCATTAGAAGTCAATTTTTCATGTACACTTTTTGCCATTTACGTTTGTTACGCGTAAAATACTGCAGTTACTGCAATTACAAACACAAGAAATAACTATAGAAACAATGACATTTCTTGAATCAGAAAAAAAATATCATTAAAAGTCACTGTCGTATTATCGAAAGTAAAATGAAATATTTCTTTAAATTTAAAGCAAACAGTCCGAAATGTAGATATAAGATCAGAAATTTTAAAGTTGCCCTTGATGTGGCCACATTGATGACACATGATAAGATGGAAATGTAAATTTTGGAAAACCCATTCAATATCGGAATATATATGTGATCAAGTAGTTCAGAATTGCACTGATACTCATCGACAACTGTCTCTTGACGTGACTTGATATTTTGCTATATATCAGAAAAATCGTGAGAAAGGTAACATTGTACATTTAAATTCAAACCATCTATCACTATACCCGTACGATAACGACGTACGATAACGAAAAGGCACAATCAGTCGAGTTACTTGAATCACCGTCTAGACTTTACTGACGCGTTAACCCAAAAGCGATTCACCGCGAAAAGCTTGCGATGTATGTATAAGAGGAGCCGCGGGAGAGGTGGTCCGTAGCACCGCATCGTAGGGTCCCCGACCTGCTTAAATTGACCAGCAAAGCTGTTATACACGAAGACTAGATATAACAACCTAGATCAGTACGTGGTGCTACACGCACGAAAATCTAACTTACCAGTGTACGCAATCGGTAGAGTGGTCAATCGAATTCACTCTGACGATACGTATTCCGCGGTGATTGTTTTACGGTGCGATTGGATATTCATTTTCGTAAAATCATAGAAAATATAGAATTATAGTCCACAATATTCTTTAGTGGGTTTTGTAGCTTTAATAACTTGTGCGAAGAACGCGCATGCGAGACATATATGCTCTCATTTTTATCAAATATATACTTGAAGGTAAAGCTCCAAATATTCTTGTCGGGTCATTGATCTTTTCTTTACTGGTATTATTAATTGTTGTCACGAAGCTATTTACCTACACATTTGAATACATTTAGTTTAATAAACAATTTTTTTTTAATTATTTATATATTTTGTCTAAAAAAAATAATTTCTTTTTTTTTAAATAATTACCAACATTATAAAGCAATGTTAACTTAGAAATACGCTATATGTCGAAGGAAGGGAAAGCGACTTTAATCATATAATAATTGTTAATAATAGTCTTCTCAATCAATTTTAGATAGATCTGATATGTTCGGATCTCATCCCATAACTCACAAGTATGGATCTTCGTCATAGCGTAACACCGTGCACACGCACGCGTACAAATAAGGCGATGTTCCGTTCCGATGATATTTAACAGTTCATAGTTTCATAGTTTTAAATAATTGCTTTTGGAACTAAATTCTATATCCTCATCCATCTTTTATATTTGTAAAATTGACCGGTCTAGATCTGGCTGGCCTTAGCCTGTTTCCGCTATACTATTTTCATCCGACTAAGACACGAGAGAAGGGAAAAAGTAAAATCGGTGTAAGACGGAGAAACTAGAAGACTAATGTTACTCTATATATTCACGTAATAATGTGCGTTATCGTACAAAATAAATTTGCTTGTAAACTCAATGTGCTAAATATAATTACTACCGTTTATTTAAAATAAGTGACAATAAAAGCGTTGGATTCGGCAAAAAATTTTGCTCTAATAGTATAATAAAAATAATTATAAGACTAAAATAAAACCAGAACCAACACATCTCGCATTGCAAAAAGTAATGATTGTGTTATATATGATTTAATCGTACATCGATATTGCATGTCTATATTATTGCAAATTGTTATTGAAATAATAATTATGTATACGATAAACTTGGATTTTGTCTTATAAACATAATTAAAAACACTAATGCGTAACACTTGAGTTTGCGAGACTATTTATATTTGCAAATCATACGCAATTAATGAATGGAGCTTCTTGTCTGCATGCAACTTATGTAATGTAATTCGGGAATTAATAGACACTATAGACAGCTCGAAACGTCTTGGAACGTCTTGAATATCGCGAGCACGAGTATTTCGAGTTCGAGTATATAGTGTTCCACTAAAATTTCAAACTTCGCAGTAAGTTACATAATTGTGTTATTGACAAAATTTCTATTATTTAAATTTCTATATGTTATTTTGTTCGCTATTTTTCTCCACTAAATTTTCTTCATACCTAACTCTTTGATTTTCGAAATAAGATTGATAAAATTTAAGGTTTATTTAGTATAGAAATCGAGGTCAATTGATAAAAGCTTTACAGAGGTCTTGCAATTGCATGAATTTGACATAATTTTCTATGGCGCTAGATTCGAAAGAAAAATATTAGGAGGCATTACTTTCGTACCGACCCTCGTAAATAGTAGAAAATAAATTAGTTGTATATTAACAAAAATACATGTGATATAATTTTTCTTCTTGCATTATAAAAGTAATTTTCTAATAAATGGTTCGGACACTAAAATCAAGAATTTATATATATAAGAGTGGATATAACACATAAATAACAATAAATTTTAAATAACGGTGAAAGATTTGATTTTACAGAGGTACGGTAACAAGTGTCAAGTGCGGTATTGTTGCGAAAGATCTTTTAAAACAGAGACAAGAGTAATTTTATTAAGTAAAAAATCTATGAATTTATCATTAGGAATTTTTACAAAACTTAGTAGTGGACAAAAAGTGTCTTTTATCCCAAAATAAAGAATTTTCGAATCTTTGATCTCTTCATTTTCGAGACAAATGCAGAATATACAATACAATCGAAGCATGGTTATTTGTATAAATATTTGAGATTTTTATTGTAAAGCGTTAAAAAAATATGTTGTATGGTCAAAAAATTCTCGACTTTGAAACAGTACTAGGCCTCTAATCTGATATCTGAAATGCGGTAAACAAACGATTACAAATAATATATTGTAAGATTTAAGATATTTAAAATCAAACTACTAAAATATACACGCACAAGCACACGCGCACGCACATACATAAAAACTACTCATAAGATTTGTGTACTAATCTCTGCAAATTTATATATAATATTTGATTTTTTATCAAATCCAATCATTTAGATATTTAGACACAAATGTATTTTCATGTAATCACTAGTAGTTCATAGGGTGTAGTACGGTCAAACGGATTAACGAGATCGAGAGTGAGGTGCTCAGTCCCGGTGACCTCGAAACCAAGCCGGCCTCGCCGAGAGACGCTAGGATCGATATTCGCATTGCCATATTCGCTCCAATATGATGCAGATATCACACGACTGTTCTCCGTTTCCTCATCATTAAAACGCCGAGAAGTACAATGTTACATGACGCAAATGGCTGTCAAGATGCAAATTTGTAAGCTAAATGGGAAAAGGAGTCGTTGGTTGATTTTCATGTGCTTTTAGCATTCATTTTTCATACGATAGCTCTGAAACGCTGTTTAATGAGTCAACGAATCAGCTGGAAAATCGAAAGATTAATCTGTTTCTCAACATTTTCATCTCACAGCTGATATCTTACGTTAATGCTATTATAAAATAAAAAAGTGCATTTTTATATATATCAAAAGACAGCGGCTGCGTTAAATTTTCAATTTAGGATTTATCTATATTCGAAAAAATTTTTTAAAGCAAAAACGTATTAGAAAAAAAGTAAATTGAGAAACGACGAAATTTATCATTTAGACAGATGAGAGCAAAAAAACATTTTTCGAACCTGTTTCAATTCTCATGAAATAAACAAAAAACTACTGGATAAATTCTCAAATAGTTTTAAATCTTTATCGTCTACTAAAATCTTGAATCTTGATGCCGTTCCGCGAGAAGCTTTTAACGAGAATAGTCTTGAATTTTTTTCGCGTACAAGTCATTGTAATTAATCATATATTACATATTATATATTATTGCTTGTTCTATAATTTATTAGTATTTGAGAGCATTATATATTAGTATAGATTTGCTCGCGATGTTCCGTAAGCTCCCGTCTCTTTTCGACGCTGGGGTGTAAAAAAATCATCTCGGGGTAACTATTCTCGAGTAAGTAAACGGTGCCGACGCCGAAGAGGAATAACGAAATCACTCTTCACGCTCCTTGATGTATTTAATTTTAAGGACGCGTACACACACGCCGTCGCAACGTACGCATCTGCATACGCACAATTGCACACACACACCCACACACACACATACACACTTCTCCGTTTCCACTTGCAACGAGGGGAAGATAATACTGTCAAACTTACCCACCTCTTGGTAGGATGCTCGAACGATAAGCGAATCCTTCAACATTCCCAGAAAGAAGTTTGCGTCGAGCCTTTCTGTTACGAACGACAATCGGACCTCGACGGAGAAACGGAAGCACCACAGAAATGAGAAGATGCTAAGCCGACGAATAATTTTGTTCCGGATACACTATTCTCACACTCATATGTTTAACAGGCACTTTCGGGGGCGGCAACTGCGCGCAACCGATGCAACAAGATCGTCGAACGTTCGACTTCAGTAAAACGTTTACCTGCTTTAAACGCAATATGTCAATCAGAAGCTCCAGTCTGATCAGTCGGACATGTAGCGCCATCTTGTATTGTATATCGTTACGACTTGTGGTAGTCATAGACTTAGCAAGAGATAGACCGATCGTAATGGAGGATTTACACGCGCGTCCGGTGACCGACGTACGATGTCCGATATCCAATAGGAAAGTTTGTTTCCTAGAATTTCTAGTTAGTGACATTCTTGTTTCTAGACAATAGATACTCTTAAGGGGATCCTATAGCGGCAGTGCACTTTATGCACTAAGTGCACACTTTAACTCGTATTTTATTTATTATAAATGTTTAAGAGCAAAAATGCAAAATCGGGCTGTGTAGGGAACTACATATGAGCTTACTGATTAAAAATATCCTAAATGGAATAAGATTCATTCGATATTTTGGCTAAATTCTACTAATTCGTAATTTTTTTACGAATTAGTACCATTTAGCCAAAATATCGAATAAATCTTATTCCATTTAGTATATTTTTAATCAGTAAGCTCATATGTAGTTCCCTACACAGCCCGATTTTGCATTTTTGCTCTTAAACATTTATAATAAATAAAATACGAGTTAAAGTGTGCACTTAGTGCATAAAGTGCACTGCCGCTATATAATCCCCTTAAGCCTTGTGTCCACGATGCTAGAACTGCGTCCGAGTTTCGGTTTAAGCCAATCAACTTGCAGCTCTTACAGAAAAGCAGCAGTTTCATTGGCTTAAACCGAAACTCGGACGCAGTTGTAGCATCGTGGATACAAGGCTTAACGAGAGGCATCTGTCCTTGTTCGATTGCTGCGCCATCTCTCGCTACACGCAATACTGTTTATCCTATCAACCTGCATGTGCTTTTACACATATAAAAGTTAAAAGCATGACACTTTTTTTCTAGACTTGTATCGTAGTTGTAATTGCACGATATTGTTCTTCAATGTTTTCCCTAGAAGGCTAGTATCTCAGTTTGTATATGTATATAAACTGCAGTATTTTTGTATAAGCAAATATTGTCGTCAGTGACAGCTCTGTGCCCAAATTTTTAATTTTTTTTTCGTTTTGGATGTAAAACCGACCCTAGCCCTCTACATTTTTTTGCGTACTTTTATTCTGTATAAAAATGTTGCAATTCCGTAAAGCCAATTAAAAGTTGTATGCTTTTAACTAAATGTCGGTAATTACTGCCACTATAGGATCCCCTTAAGCGGGGAGCACACACTTCTGCACAACGCATAATGCGTAAGCATAAGAAAATTGATTGGTCCACACACATGTGCATAAAGAAATAAACCAATCAGTTTTCTTATGCTTACGTATTATGCGTTATGCAAAAGTCTGTATTTTCCGCTTTAGCATAAGACCGCTGGACCAATGAGCATCTTATGTAAATCAATATGGCGACTTTATGCTGGATGCTCATTGGTTTAGCGGTCTTATGTTACGCTTATGCAAAGCTATGCAATTTTGTGTGCGATAGCCTTTACACGAAGTGGACGAAGAAGAACAAAGATGACAGAGATTGTAGAGCGGTAAGTCAACTTGGTAAATCGACTTGGTAGCCAGGAGCGTACGACAAAATATATCAAAGGGTTTCTCGAGGGCTCCAAAAATTCCAAAATTATTACCAAAGCCACCGGGGGCGGCTTCTATATTTCCAAAATCGCTTCAAATAATACCGGGTGGCTTGTAAATACTTGGAATTAATTCAAAATACTTCAAATTAATTCTAACTTGTATCGGGTGTCTTTTAAATACTTGGAATTAATTCTAACATGTACCAGGTGGCTTCTAAATTATCAAAATCGTTTTTGATATTCCGGGTGGTTTGTAAATACTTGGAATTAATTTAAACTTGTACCGGGTGGCTTCTAAATAATTGAAATTAATTCTAAATCGTTTTTAATGATACCGGGTGGCTTCCAAATTACCAAAACCACTTCAAATAATACTGGGTGGCTTTTAAATATTTGGAATTAATTCTAACATGTACCGGGTAACTTCTAAATTACCAAAATCGCTTCAAATAATACCGGGTGGCTCCTGAATACTTGGAATTAATTCTAACATGTACCAGCAGAGACTCCCTCGCTCCCTCTCTCTCTCTCTCTCTCTCTCTCTCTCTCTCTCTCTCTCTCTCTCTCTCATTCTTGATATTCGGGACGGCACACGTGAGCCTCTCTTACTTATCTCTATGTATCGTAGACCGAGAGGTAAAAATTTCGATCAATATGTTGACACCCTCACTTCATTTATGCATTGTTATAAAAACATTATTATTACTGGTGATTTAAACTGTAATCTCCTTGCTTCATCATATGAATCTCATCACCTTAGAGGCATAGTCTCGCAATTATCGCTCAATATTGTTGAGTCGCGGGCAACTTTTCATACTTGTTCTTGTGACTCATGGACCTTTTGGACCCTCCCCTGCCCGCAACGTAGCGTCTACATATGGGGACTTTTAATATGTTAAATAGTACCCTAAAACAAGCCTGTTTACAAAGTTTCAGCCGTCAGTATTATTTCCTCCAAATTTTGAAAAAAATTCTATCTCTGCTCCATTTGGTCGTACAGACTTGAATAAAAAACGAAATTGTGCGGAATTTTGTAAACTACAATTTTTATATCAACATAAATTTCCGTAAAGTTGATATTTTCCGAGTTATTTGCGAAAAACTGGTTTTTTGGACCTTTTAGACCCTCCCCTGCCCGCAACGTAGCGTCTACACATGGGGACTTTTAATATGTTAAATAGTACTCAAAAACAAGCCTGTTTACAAAGTTTCAGCCCTGTTCGAATTATTTCCTCCAAATCGACAAATTTCGAGTCATTTTACTGGGCTACCAGTAAGCCATCCTCCGGCGTGCGTTTAATCCATGGGCCATCCTCCGGCGTGCGTTTAATCCACCGGCCATCCTCCGGCGTGCGTTTAATCCACCGGCCATCCTCCGGCGTGCGTTTAATCCATCGGCCATCCTCCGGCGTGCGTTTAATCCACCGGCCATCCTCCGGCGTGCGTTTAATCCACCGGCCATCCTCCGGCGTGCGTTTAATCCATCGGCCATCCTCCGGCGTGCGTTTAATCCACCGGCCATCCTCCGGCGTGCGTTTAATCCACCGGCCAACCTCCGGCGTGCGTTTAATCCATCGGTCATCCACCAGCCATCCTCCGGGTTCGTATAATCCATCGGCCATCCTCCGGGGTGCGTTTAATCCACCGGCCATCCTCCGGCGTGCGTTTAATTTATCGGCCATCCACCAGCCATCCTCCGGGTTCGTATAATCCATCGGCCATCCTTCGGGGTGCGTTTAATCCACCGGCCATCCTCCGGGGTGCGTTTAATCCATCGGCCATCCACCAGCCATCCTCCGGGTTCGTATAATTCATCGGCCATCCTCCGGGGTGCGTTTAATCCACCGGCCATCCTCCGGCGTGCGTTTAATCCATCGGCCATCCACCAGCCATCCTCCGGAGTGCGTTTAATCCACCAGCCATCTCCCGGCGTGCGTTTAATCCACCGGCCATCCTCCGGCGTGCGTTTAATCCACCGGCCATCCTCCGGCGTGCGTTTAATCCATCGGCCATCCACCAGCCATCCTCCGGAGTGCGTTTAATCCACCAGTCATCTCCCGGCGTACGTTTAATCCACCGGCCATTCTCCGGCGTGCGTTTAATCCATCGGCCATCCACCAGCCATCCTCCGGGATCGTATAATCCATCGGCCATCCTCCGGGGTGCGTTTAATCCACCGGCCATCCTCCGGCGTGCGTTTAATCCATCGGCCGCTCTAGGAACGCGTCAGGGAGGTGAAAGTGAGTCACCCAGCCGAGTATCGAGTCGATCCGACCGGCGGAAGCGGAATCCGCGAACCGGAAGTCCGATCGCGAAGCCGCGCTAGGAACGCGTCAGGGAGGTGAAAGTGAGTCACCCAGCCGAGTTTCGAGTCGATCCGACCGGCGGAACCCGAATCCGCGAACCGGAAGTCCGATCGCGAAGCCGCGCTAGGAACGCGTCAGGATGGTGAAAGGAAGTCACCCAGCCGAGTATCGAGTCGATCCGACCGGCGGAACCCGAAACCGCAAGCCGTAAGTCCGATCGCGAAGCCGCGCTAGGAACGCGTCAGGGAGGTGAAAGTGAGTCACCCAGCCGAGTTTCGAGTCGATCCGACCGGCGGAACCCGAATTCGCGAACCGGAGGGCCGATCGCGAAGCCGCGCTAGGAACGCGTCAGGGAGGTGAAAGTGAGTCACCCAGCCGAGTTTCGAGTCGATCCGACCGGCGGAACCCGAATTCGCGAACCGGAGGGCCGATCGCGAAGCCGCGCTAGGAACGCGTCAGGGAGGTGAAAGTGAGTCACCCAGCCGAGTTTCGAGTCGATCCGACCGGCGGAACCCGAATTCGCGAACCGGAAGTCCGATCGCGAAGCCGCGCTAGGAACGCGTCAGGATGGTCAAAGTGAGTCACCCAGCCGAGTATCGAGACGTTCCGACCGGCGGAACCCGAATTCGCGAACCGGAGGGCCGATCGCGAAGCCGCGCTAGGAACGCGTCAGGGAGGTGAAAGTGAGTCACCCAGCCGAGTTTCGAGTCGATCCGACCGGCGGAACCCGAATTCGCGAACCGGAGGGCCGATCTCGAAGCCGCGCTAGGAACGCGTCAGGGAGGTGAAAGTGAGTCACCCAGCCGAGTTTCGAGTCGATCCGACCGGCGGAACCCGAATTCGCGAACCGGAGGGCCGATCGCGAAGCCGCGCTAGGAACGCGTCAGGGAGGTGAAAGTGAGTCACCCAGCCGAGTTTCGAGTCGATCCGACCGGCGGAACCCGAATTCGCGAACCGGAGGGCCGATCGCGAAGCCGCGCTAGGAACGCGTCAGGGAGGTGAAAGTGAGTCACCCAGCCGAGTTTCGAGTCGATCCGACCGGCGGAACCCGAATTCGCGAACCGGAGGGCCGATCGCGAAGCCGCGCTAGGAACGCGTCAGGGAGGTGAAAGTGAGTCACCCAGCCGAGTTTCGAGTCGATCCGACCGGCGGAACCCGAATTCGCGAACCGGAGGGCCGATCGCGAAGCCGCGCTAGGAACGCGTCAGGATGGTGAAAGTGAGTCACCCAGCCGAGTTTCGAGTCGATCCGACCGGCGGAACCCGAATTCGCGAACCGGAGGGCCGATCTCGAAGCCGCGCTAGGAACGCGTCAGGGAGGTGAAAGTGAGTCACCCAGCCGAGTTTCGAGTCGATCCGACCGGCGGAACCCGAATTCGCGAACCGGAGGGCCGATCGCGAAGCCGCGCTAGGAACGCGTCAGGGAGGTCAAAGTGAGTCACCCAGCCGAGTTTCGAGTCGATCCGACCGGCGGAACCCGAATTCGCGAACCGGAGGGCCGATCGCGAAGCCGCGCTAGGAACGCGTCAGGGATGGTGAAAGTGAGTCACCCAGCCGAGTTTCGAGTCGATCCGACCGGCGGAACCCGAATTCGCGAACCGGAGGGCCGATCTCGAAGCCGCGCTAGGAACGCGTCAGGGAGGTGAAAGTGAGTACACCCAGCCGAGTTTCGAGTCGATCCGACCGGCGGAACCCGAATTCGCGAACCGGAGGGCCGATCTCGAAGCCGCGCTAGGAACGCGTCAGGGAGGTCAAAGTGAGTCACCCAGCCGAGTTTCGAGTCGATCCGACCGGCGGAACCCGAATTCGCGAACCGGAGGGCCGATCGCGAAGCCGCGCTAGGAACGCGTCAGGGATGGTGAAAGTGAGTCACCCAGCCGAGTTTCGAGTCGATCCGACCGGCGGAACCCGAATTCGCGAACCGGAGGGCCGATCGCGAAGCCGCGCTAGGAACGCGTCAGGGATGGTGAAAGTGAGTCACCCAGCCGAGTTTCGAGTCGATCCGACCGGCGGAACCCGAATTCGCGAACCGGAGGGCCGATCGCGAAGCCGCGCTAGGAACGCGTCAGGGAGGTGAAAGTGAGTCACCCAGCCGAGTTTCGAGTCGATCCGACCGGCGGAACCCGAATTCGCGAACCGGAGGGCCGATCGCGAAGCCGCGCTAGGAACGCGTCAGGGAGGTGAAAGTGAGTCACCCAGCCGAGTTTCGAGTCGATCCGACCGGCGGAACCCGAATTCGCGAACCGGAGGGCCGATCGCGAAGCCGCGCTAGGAACGCGTCAGGGAGGTGAAAGTGAGTCACCCAGCCGAGTTTCGAGTCGATCCGACCGGCGGAACCCGAATTCGCGAACCGGAGGGCCGATCTCGAAGCCGCGCTAGGAACGCGTCAGGGAGGTCAAAGTGAGTCACCCAGCCGAGTTTCGAGTCGATCCGACCGGCGGAACCCGAATTCGCGAACCGTAGGGCCGATCGCGAAGCCGCGCTAGGAACGCGTCAGGGAGGTGAAAGTGAGTCACCCAGCCGAGTTTCGAGTCGATCCGACCGGCGGAACCCGAATTCGCGAACCGGAGGGCCGATCGCGAAGCCGCGCTAGGAACGCGTCAGGGATGGTGAAAGTGAGTCACCCAGCCGAGTTTCGAGTCGATCCGACCGGCGGAACCCGAATTCGCGAACCGGAGGGCCGATCGCGAAGCCGCGCTAGGAACGCGTCAGGGAGGTGAAAGTGAGACACCCAGCCGAGTTTCGAGTCGATCCGACCGGCGGAACCCGAATCCGCGAACCGGAAGTCCGATCGCGAAGCCGCGCTAGGAACGCGTCAGGGAGGTGAAAGTGAGTCACCCAGCCGAGTTTCGAGACGATCCGACCGGCGGAACCCGAATTCGCGAACCGGAGGGCCGATCTCGAAGCCGCGCTAGGAACGCGTCAGGGAGGTGAAAGTGAGTCACCCAGCCGAGTTTCGAGTCGATCCGACCGGCGGAACCCGAATTCGCGAACCGGAGGGCCGATTCCGAAGCCGCGCTAGGAACGCGTCAGGGAGGTCAAAGTGAGTCACCCAGCCGAGTTTCGAGTCGATCCGACCGGCAGAACCCGAATTCGCGAACCGGAAGTCCGATCGCGAAGCCGCGCTAGGAACGCGTCAGGATGGTCAAAGTGAGTCACCCAGCCGAGTTTCGAGACGATCCGACCGACGGAACCCGAATTCGCGAACCGGAGGGCCGATCTGCGAAGCCGCGCTAGGAACGCGTCAGGGAGGTGAAAGTGAGTCACCCAGCCGAGTTTCGAGTCGATCCGACCGGCGGAACCCGAATTCGCGAACCGGAGGGCCGATCGCGAAGCCGCGCTAGGAACGCGTCAGGGAGGTGAAAGTGAGTCACCCAGCCGAGTTTCGAGTCGATCCGACCGGCGGAACCCGAATTCGCGAACCGGAGGGCCGATCGCGAAGCCGCGCTAGGAACGCGTCAGGGAGGTGAAAGTGAGTCACCCAGCCGAGTTTCGAGTCGATCCGACCGGCGGAACCCGAATTCGCGAACCGGAGGCCGATCGCGAAGCCGCGCTAGGAACGCGTCAGGGAGGTGAAAGTGAGTCACCCAGCCGAGTTTCGAGTCGATCCGACCGGCGGAACCCGAATTCGCGAACCGGAGGGCCGATCGCGAAGCCGCGCTAGGAACGCGTCAGGGAGGTGAAAGTGAGTCACCCAGCCGAGTTTCGAGTCGATCCGACCGGCGGAACCCGAATTCGCGAACCGGAGGGCCGATCTCGAAGCCGCGCTAGGAACGCGTCAGGGAGGTCAAAGTGAGTCACCCAGCCGAGTTTCGAGTCGATCCGACCGGCGGAACCCGAATTCGCGAACCGTAGGGCCGATCGCGAAGCCGCGCTAGGAACGCGTCAGGGAGGTGAAAGTGAGTCACCCAGCCGAGTTTCGAGTCGATCCGACCGGCGGAACCCGAATTCGCGAACCGGAGGGCCGATCGCGAAGCCGCGCTAGGAACGCGTCAGGGAGGTGAAAGTGAGTCACCCAGCCGAGTTTCGAGTCGATCCGACCGGCGGAACCCGAATTCGCGAACCGGAGGGCCGATCGCGAAGCCGCGCTAGGAACGCGTCAGGGAGGTGAAAGTGAGTCACCCAGCCGAGTTTCGAGTCGATCCGACCGGCGGAACCCGAATTCGCGAACCGGAGGCCGATCGCGAAGCCGCGCTAGGAACGCGTCAGGGAGGTGAAAGTGAGTCACCCAGCCGAGTTTCGAGTCGATCCGACCGGCGGAACCCGAATTCGCGAACCGGAGGGCCGATCGCGAAGCCGCGCTAGGAACGCGTCAGGGAGGTGAAAGTGAGTCACCCAGCCGAGTTTCGAGTACGATCCGACCGGCGGAACCCGAATTCGCGAACCGGAGGGCCGATCTCGAAGCCGCGCTAGGAACGCGTCAGGGAGGTGAAAGTGAGTCACCCAGCCGAGTTTCGAGTCGATCCGACCGGCGGAACCCGAATTCGCGAACCGGAGGGCCGATTCCGAAGCCGCGCTAGGAACGCGTCAGGGAGGTCAAAGTGAGTCACCCAGCCGAGTTTCGAGTCGATCCGACCGGCAGGAACCCGAATTCGCGAACCGGAAGGTCCGATCGCGAAGCCGCGCTAGGAACGCGTCAGGATGGTCAAAGTGAGTCACCCAGCCGAGTTTCGAGACGATCCGACCGACGGAACCCGAATTCGCGAACCGGAGGGCCGATCTGCGAAAGCCGCGCTAGGAACGCGTCAGGGAGGTGAAAGTGAGTCACCCAGCCGAGTTTCGAGTCGATCCGACCGGCGGAACCCGAATTCGCGAACCGGAGGGCCGATCTCGAAGCCGCGCTAGGAACGCGTCAGGGAGGTCAAAGTGAGTCACCCAGCCGAGTTTCGAGTCGATCCGACCGGCGGAACCCGAATTCGCGAACCGGAGGGCCGATCGCGAAGCCGCGCTAGGAACGCGTCAGGGAGGTGAAAGTGAGTCACCCAGCCGAGTTTCGAGTCGATCCGACCGGCGGAACCCGAATTCGCGAACCGGAGGGCCGATCGCGAAGCCGCGCTAGGAACGCGTCAGGATGGTGAAAGTGAGTCACCCAGCCGAGTTTCGAGTCGATCCGACCGGCGGAACCCGAATTCGCGAACCGGAGGGCCGATCGCGAAGCCGCGCTAGGAACGCGTCAGGGAGGTGAAAGTGAGTCACCCAGCCGAGTTTCGAGTCGATCCGACCGGCGGAACCCGAATTCGCGAACCGGAGGGCCGATCGCGAAGCCGCGCTAGGAACGCGTCAGGGAGGTCAAAGTGAGTCACCCAGCCGAGTTTCGAGTCGATCCGACCGGCGGAACCCGAATTCGCGAACCGGAAGGTCCGATCGCGAAGCCGCGCTAGGAACGCGTCAGGGATGGTGAAAGTGAGTCACCCAGCCGAGTTTCGAGTCGATCCGACCGGCGGAACCCGAATTCGCGAACCGGAGGGCCGATCGCGAAGCCGCGCTAGGAACGCGTCAGGGAGGTGAAAGTGAGACACCCAGCCGAGTTTCGGGTCGATCCGACCGGCGGAACCCGAATTCGCGAACCGGAGGGCCGATCTCGAAGCCGCGCTAGGAACGCGTCAGGGAGGTCAAAGTGAGTCACCCAGCCGAGTTTCGAGTCGATCCGACCGGCGGAACCCGAATTCGCGAACCGTAGGGCCGATCGCGAAGCCGCGCTAGGAACGCGTCAGGGAGGTGAAAGTGAGTCACCCAGCCGAGTTTCGAGTCGATCCGACCGGCGGAACCCGAATTCGCGAACCGGAGGGCCGATCGCGAAGCCGCGCTAGGAACGCGTCAGGGAGGTGAAAGTGAG
This sequence comes from Temnothorax nylanderi, assembly GCF_030848795.1. Classification (NCBI taxonomy): domain Eukaryota; kingdom Metazoa; phylum Arthropoda; class Insecta; order Hymenoptera; family Formicidae; genus Temnothorax; species Temnothorax nylanderi. The sequence continues at coordinate 189,632 of NW_027249416.1, forward strand.
TCACCCAGCCGAGTTTCGAGTCGATCCGACCGGCGGAACCCGAATTCGCGAACCGGAGGGCCGATCGCGAAGCCGCGCTAGGAACGCGTCAGGGAGGTGAAAGTGAGTCACCCAGCCGAGTTTCGAGTCGATCCGACCGGCGGAACCCGAATTCGCGAACCGGAGGGCCGATCGCGAAGCCGCGCTAGGAACGCGTCAGGGAGGTGAAAGTGAGTCACCCAGCCGAGTTTCGAGTCGATCCGACCGGCGGAACCCGAATTCGCGAACCGTAGGGCCGATCGCGAAGCCGCGCTAGGAACGCGTCAGGGAGGTGAAAGTGAGTCACCCAGCCGAGTTTCGAGTCGATCCGACCGGCGGAACCCGAATTCGCGAACCGGAGGGCCGATCGCGAAGCCGCGCTAGGAACGCGTCAGGGATGGTGAAAGTGAGTCACCCAGCCGAGTTTCGAGTCGATCCGACCGGCGGAACCCGAATTCGCGAACCGGAGGGCCGATCGCGAAGCCGCGCTAGGAACGCGTCAGGGAGGTGAAAGTGAGTACACCCAGCCGAGTTTCGAGTCGATCCGACCGGCGGAACCCGAATTCGCGAACCGGAGGGCCGATCGCGAAGCCGCGCTAGGAACGCGTCAGGGAGGTGAAAGTGAGTCACCCAGCCGAGTTTCGAGTCGATCCGACCGGCGGAACCCGAATTCGCGAACCGGAGGGCCGATCTCGAAGCCGCGCTAGGAACGCGTCAGGGAGGTGAAAGTGAGTCACCCAGCCGAGTTTCGAGTCGATCCGACCGGCGGAACCCGAATTCGCGAACCGGAGGGCCGATCGCGAAGCCGCGCTAGGAACGCGTCAGGGAGGTGAAAGTGAGTCACCCAGCCGAGTTTCGAGTCGATCCGACCGGCGGAACCCGAATTCGCGAACCGGAAGGTCCGATCGCGAAGCCGCGCTAGGAACGCGTCAGGGATGGTCAAAGTGAGTCACCCAGCCGAGTTTCGAGTACGATCCGACCGGCGGAACCCGAATTCGCGAACCGGAGGGCCGATCGCGAAGCCGCGCTAGGAACGCGTCAGGGAGGTGAAAGTGAGTCACCCAGCCGAGTTTCGAGTCGATCCGACCGGCGGAACCCGAATTCGCGAACCGGAGGGCCGATCGCGAAGCCGCGCTAGGAACGCGTCAGGGAGGTGCAAAGTGAGTCACCCAGCCGAGTTTCGAGTCGATCCGACCGGCGGAACCCGAATTCGCGAACCGGAGGGCCGATCGCGAAGCCGCGCTAGGAACGCGTCAGGGAGGTGAAAGTGAGTCACCCGGCCGAGTTTCGAGTCGATCCGACCGGCGGAACCCGAATTCGCGAACCGGAGGGCCGATCGCGAAGCCGCGCTAGGAACGCGTCAGGGAGGTGAAAGTGAGTCACCCAGCCGAGTTTCGAGTCGATCCGACCGGCGGAACCCGAATTCGCGAACCGGAGGGCCGATCGCGAAGCCGCGCTAGGAACGCGTCAGGGAGGTGAAAGTGAGTCACCCAGCCGAGTTTCGAGTCGATCCGACCGGCGGAACCCGAATTCGCGAACCGGAGGGCCGATCGCGAAGCCGCGCTAGGAACGCGTCAGGGATGGTGAAAGTGAGTCACCCAGCCGAGTTTCGAGTCGATCCGACCGGCGGAACCCGAATTCGCGAACCGGAGGGCCGATCGCGAAGCCGCGCTAGGAACGCGTCAGGGAGGTGAAAGTGAGTCACCCAGCCGAGTTTCGAGTCGATCCGACCGGCGGAACCCGAATTCGCGAACCGGAGGGCCGATCGCGAAGCCGCGCTAGGAACGCGTCAGGGAGGTGAAAGTGAGTCACCCAGCCGAGTTTCGAGTCGATCCGACCGGCGGAACCCGAATTCGCGAACCGGAGGGCCGATCGCGAAGCCGCGCTAGGAACGCGTCAGGGAGGTGAAAGTGAGTCACCCAGCCGAGTTTCGAGTCGATCCGACCGGCGGAACCCGAATTCGCGAACCGGAGGGCCGATCGCGAAGCCGCGCTAGGAACGCGTCAGGGAGGTGAAAGTGAGTCACCCAGCCGAGTTTCGAGTCGATCCGACCGGCGGAACCCGAATTCGCGAACCGGAGGGCCGATCGCGAAGCCGCGCTAGGAACGCGTCAGGGAGGTGAAAGTGAGTCACCCAGCCGAGTTTCGAGTCGATCCGACCGGCGGAACCCGAATTCGCGAACCGGAGGGCCGATCGCGAAGCCGCGCTAGGAACGCGTCAGGGAGGTGAAAGTGAGTCACCCAGCCGAGTTTCGAGTCGATCCGACCGGCGGAACCCGAATTCGCGAACCGGAGGGCCGATCGCGAAGCCGCGCTAGGAACGCGTCAGGGAGGTGAAAGTGAGTCACCCAGCCGAGTTTCGAGTCGATCCGACCGGCGGAACCCGAATTCGCGAACCGGAGGGCCGATCGCGAAGCCGCGCTAGGAACGCGTCAGGGAGGTGAAAGTGAGTCACCCAGCCGAGTTTCGAGTCGATCCGACCGGCGGAACCCGAATTCGCGAACCGGAGGGCCGATCGCGAAGCCGCGCTAGGAACGCGTCAGGGTGGTGAAAGTGAGTCACCCAGCCGAGTTTCGAGTCGATCCGACCGGCGGAACCCGAATTCGCGAACCGGAGGGCCGATCGCGAAGCCGCGCTAGGAACGCGTCAGGGAGGTGAAAGTGAGTCACCCAGCCGAGTTTCGAGTCGATCCGACCGGCGGAACCCGAATTCGCGAACCGGAGGGCCGATCGCGAAGCCGCGCTAGGAACGCGTCAGGGAGGTGAAAGTGAGTCACCCAGCCGAGTTTCGAGTCGATCCGACCGGCGGAACCCGAATTCGCGAACCGGAGGGCCGATCGCGAAGCCGCGCTAGGAACGCGTCAGGGAGGTGAAAGTGAGTCACCCAGCCGAGTTTCGAGTCGATCCGACCGGCGGAACCCGAATTCGCGAACCGGAGGGCCGATCGCGAAGCCGCGCTAGGAACGCGTCAGGGAGGTGAAAGTGAGTCACCCAGCCGAGTTTCGAGTCGATCCGACCGGCGGAACCCGAATTCGCGAACCGGAGGGCCGATCGCGAAGCCGCGCTAGGAACGCGTCAGGGAGGTGAAAGTGAGTCACCCAGCCGAGTTTCGAGTCGATCCGACCGGCGGAACCCGAATTCGCGAACCGGAGGGCCGATCGCGAAGCCGCGCTAGGAACGCGTCAGGGAGGTGAAAGTGAGTCACCCAGCCGAGTTTCGAGTCGATCCGACCGGCGGAACCCGAATTCGCGAACCGGAGGGCCGATCGCGAAGCCGCGCTAGGAACGCGTCAGGGAGGTGAAAGTGAGTCACCCAGCCGAGTTTCGAGTCGATCCGACCGGCGGAACCCGAATTCGCGAACCGGAGGGCCGATCGCGAAGCCGCGCTAGGAACGCGTCAGGGAGGTGAAAGTGAGTCACCCAGCCGAGTTTCGAGTCGATCCGACCGGCGGAACCCGAATTCGCGAACCGGAGGGCCGATCGCGAAGCCGCGCTAGGAACGCGTCAGGGAGGTGAAAGTGAGTCACCCAGCCGAGTTTCGAGTCGATCCGACCGGCGGAACCCGAATTCGCGAACCGGAGGGCCGATCTCGAAGCCGCGCTAGGAACGCGTCAGGGAGGTGAAAGTGAGTCACCCAGCCGAGTTTCGAGTCGATCCGACCGGCGGAACCCGAATTCGCGAACCGGAGGGCCGATCGCGAAGCCGCGCTAGGAACGCGTCAGGGAGGTGAAAGTGAGTCACCCAGCCGAGTTTCGAGTCGATCCGACCGGCGGAACCCGAATTCGCGAACCGGAGGGCCGATCGCGAAGCCGCGCTAGGAACGCGTCAGGGAGGTGAAAGTGAGTCACCCAGCCGAGTTTCGAGTCGATCCGACCGGCGGAACCCGAATTCGCGAACCGGAGGGCCGATCGCGAAGCCGCGCTAGGAACGCGTCAGGGAGGTGAAAGTGAGTCACCCAGCCGAGTTTCGAGTCGATCCGACCGGCGGAACCCGAATTCGCGAACCGGAGGGCCGATCGCGAAGCCGCGCTAGGAACGCGTCAGGGAGGTGAAAGTGAGTCACCCAGCCGAGTTTCGAGTCGATCCGACCGGCGGAACCCGAATTCGCGAACCGGAGGGCCGATCGCGAAGCCGCGCTAGGAACGCGTCAGGGAGGTGAAAGTGAGTCACCCAGCCGAGTTTCGAGTCGATCCGACCGGCGGAACCCGAATTCGCGAACCGGAGGGCCGATCGCGAAGCCGCGCTAGGAACGCGTCAGGGAGGTGAAAGTGAGTCACCCAGCCGAGTTTCGAGTCGATCCGACCGGCGGAACCCGAATTCGCGAACCGGAGGGCCGATCGCGAAGCCGCGCTAGGAACGCGTCAGGGAGGTGAAAGTGAGTCACCCAGCCGAGTTTCGAGTCGATCCGACCGGCGGAACCCGAATTCGCGAACCGGAGGGCCGATCGCGAAGCCGCGCTAGGAACGCGTCAGGGAGGTGAAAGTGAGTCACCCAGCCGAGTTTCGAGTCGATCCGACCGGCGGAACCCGAATTCGCGAACCGGAGGGCCGATCTCGAAGCCGCGCTAGGAACGCGTCAGGGAGGTGAAAGTGAGTCACCCAGCCGAGTTTCGAGTCGATCCGACCGGCGGAACCCGAATTCGCGAACCGGAGGGCCGATCGCGAAGCCGCGCTAGGAACGCGTCAGGGAGGTGAAAGTGAGTCACCCAGCCGAGTTTCGAGTCGATCCGACCGGCGGAACCCGAATTCGCGAACCGGAGGGCCGATCGCGAAGCCGCGCTAGGAACGCGTCAGGGAGGTGAAAGTGAGTCACCCAGCCGAGTTTCGAGTCGATCCGACCGGCGGAACCCGAATTCGCGAACCGGAGGGCCGATCGCGAAGCCGCGCTAGGAACGCGTCAGGGAGGTGAAAGTGAGTCACCCAGCCGAGTTTCGAGTCGATCCGACCGGCGGAACCCGAATTCGCGAACCGGAGGGCCGATCTCGAAGCCGCGCTAGGAACGCGTCAGGGAGGTGAAAGTGAGTCACCCAGCCGAGTTTCGAGTCGATCCGACCGGCGGAACCCGAATTCGCGAACCGGAGGGCCGATCGCGAAGCCGCGCTAGGAACGCGTCAGGGAGGTGAAAGTGAGTCACCCAGCCGAGTTTCGAGTCGATCCGACCGGCGGAACCCGAATTCGCGAACCGGAGGGCCGATCGCGAAGCCGCGCTAGGAACGCGTCAGGGAGGTGAAAGTGAGTCACCCAGCCGAGTTTCGAGTCGATCCGACCGGCGGAACCCGAATTCGCGAACCGGAGGGCCGATCGCGAAGCCGCGCTAGGAACGCGTCAGGGAGGTGAAAGTGAGTCACCCAGCCGAGTTTCGAGTCGATCCGACCGGCGGAACCCGAATTCGCGAACCGGAGGGCCGATCTCGAAGCCGCGCTAGGAACGCGTCAGGGAGGTGAAAGTGAGTCACCCAGCCGAGTTTCGAGTCGATCCGACCGGCGGAACCCGAATTCGCGAACCGGAGGGCCGATCGCGAAGCCGCGCTAGGAACGCGTCAGGGAGGTGAAAGTGAGTCACCCAGCCGAGTTTCGAGTCGATCCGACCGGCGGAACCCGAATTCGCGAACCGGAGGGCCGATCGCGAAGCCGCGCTAGGAACGCGTCAGGGAGGTGAAAGTGAGTCACCCAGCCGAGTTTCGAGTCGATCCGACCGGCGGAACCCGAATTCGCGAACCGGAGGGCCGATCGCGAAGCCGCGCTAGGAACGCGTCAGGGAGGTGAAAGTGAGTCACCCAGCCGAGTTTCGAGTCGATCCGACCGGCGGAACCCGAATTCGCGAACCGGAGGGCCGATCGCGAAGCCGCGCTAGGAACGCGTCAGGGAGGTGAAAGTGAGTCACCCAGCCGAGTTTCGAGTCGATCCGACCGGCGGAACCCGAATTCGCGAACCGGAGGGCCGATCGCGAAGCCGCGCTAGGAACGCGTCAGGGAGGTGAAAGTGAGTCACCCAGCCGAGTTTCGAGTCGATCCGACCGGCGGAACCCGAATTCGCGAACCGGAGGGCCGATCGCGAAGCCGCGCTAGGAACGCGTCAGGGAGGTGAAAGTGAGTCACCCAGCCGAGTTTCGAGTCGATCCGACCGGCGGAACCCGAATTCGCGAACCGGAGGGCCGATCGCGAAGCCGCGCTAGGAACGCGTCAGGGAGGTGAAAGTGAGTCACCCAGCCGAGTTTCGAGTCGATCCGACCGGCGGAACCCGAATTCGCGAACCGGAGGGCCGATCGCGAAGCCGCGCTAGGAACGCGTCAGGGAGGTGAAAGTGAGTCACCCAGCCGAGTTTCGAGTCGATCCGACCGGCGGAACCCGAATTCGCGAACCGGAGGCCGATCGCGAAGCCGCGCTAGGAACGCGTCAGGGATGGTGAAAGTGAGTCACCCAGCCGAGTTTCGAGTCGATCCGACCGGCGGAACCCGAATTCGCGAACCGGAGGGCCGATCGCGAAGCCGCGCTAGGAACGCGTCAGGGAGGTGAAAGTGAGTCACCCAGCCGAGTTTCGAGTCGATCCGACCGGCGGAACCCGAATTCGCGAACCGGAGGGCCGATCGCGAAGCCGCGCTAGGAACGCGTCAGGGAGGTGAAAGTGAGTCACCCAGCCGAGTTTCGAGTCGATCCGACCGGCGGAACCCGAATTCGCGAACCGGAGGGCCGATCGCGAAGCCGCGCTAGGAACGCGTCAGGGAGGTGAAAGTGAGTCACCCAGCCGAGTTTCGAGTCGATCCGACCGGCGGAACCCGAATTCGCGAACCGGAGGGCCGATCGCGAAGCCGCGCTAGGAACGCGTCAGGGAGGTGAAAGTGAGTCACCCAGCCGAGTTTCGAGTCGATCCGACCGGCGGAACCCGAATTCGCGAACCGGAGGGCCGATCGCGAAGCCGCGCTAGGAACGCGTCAGGGAGGTGAAAGTGAGTCACCCAGCCGAGTTTCGAGTCGATCCGACCGGCGGAACCCGAATTCGCGAACCGGAGGGCCGATCGCGAAGCCGCGCTAGGAACGCGTCAGGGAGGTGAAAGTGAGTCACCCAGCCGAGTTTCGAGTCGATCCGACCGGCGGAACCCGAATTCGCGAACCGGAGGGCCGATCGCGAAGCCGCGCTAGGAACGCGTCAGGGAGGTGAAAGTGAGTCACCCAGCCGAGTTTCGAGTCGATCCGACCGGCGGAACCCGAATTCGCGAACCGGAGGGCCGATCGCGAAGCCGCGCTAGGAACGCGTCAGGGAGGTGAAAGTGAGTCACCCAGCCGAGTTTCGAGTCGATCCGACCGGCGGAACCCGAATTCGCGAACCGGAGGGCCGATCGCGAAGCCGCGCTAGGAACGCGTCAGGGAGGTGAAAGTGAGTCACCCAGCCGAGTTTCGAGTCGATCCGACCGGCGGAACCCGAATTCGCGAACCGGAGGGCCGATCGCGAAGCCGCGCTAGGAACGCGTCAGGGAGGTGAAAGTGAGTCACCCAGCCGAGTTTCGAGTCGATCCGACCGGCGGAACCCGAATTCGCGAACCGGAGGGCCGATCTCGAAGCCGCGCTAGGAACGCGTCAGGGAGGTCAAAGTGG